>NC_143527.1:29065912-29193412 GCF_031878675.1 Megascapheus bottae
TTTAAAATTTACATTTGCTACTATTTATGCAAATTACATTTTATTTTTTTATTTTTATTTTTGTTTATTTTTTGTGGGTCATGGGGCTTGAACTTGGCCTGGGTGCCGTCCCTTAGCTCTTCAGCTCAAGGCTACTGCCCTACCTTTGAGCCAAGACCCACTTTTCATTTTCTAGGGGTTAATTGGAGATAAGAGTCTCAGGTTCTTTTGTGCCCAGGTTGGCATTGAACCTTGATCCTTAAATCTCAGTCTCCTGAGTAGCTAGGATTACAGGTGTGAGCCACCATGCCAGGCTGCAAATTACACTTTAGAAGCTTAACTTTGCTGTAGCAATTAGTCCAAGAGGCTTTTCTTGATACAAAGCTACCAAATATAGGGTCTGGGAGTGTAGCTTAGTGGTAGTACTACATACATAGAAAAAAGCCAGAAGTGGTACTGTGGCTTAAGTGGTCGAGCGCAAGCCTTGAGAAAGCCCAAGGACAGTGCCCAGGCCCTGAATTCAAGCTCCAGGTCTGGCAAACAAAAATTTTAAAAAAAAAAAAAACAACACAAAGTTACCATATATATTCACCCTTTCATCTTCATCTTTCCAGTTTGTAATTTTGTATTGTTTTCATGAAAATATTCAATTGTTTAAGGGCAACTGAAATAAATATGTAAGTGTATTTTTATCTTAAACATATGCCTTATAATTTCTCCTAGAATATCCCTGTATTTGTTAGCATTACAGTTTTTGGGAATGATCATTTAATTTTGGATATTATGAAAGGGATGAACACTACAAATTATAAGCTGAAAAAAATAGATATCTTTTGTACATTTGTAAAAAATTAGCACCTGATTAGAACCCTCAGGCAAACTTACCAGATCTGACTAGATCGGAATTTCTTTAGCTAATAAAAAAGAAATATGGAAAAACTCAAATTTTCATGTGTATATTCCCAAGGAATAAATGTGTTATCCTGAGCAGTTAGCTGACAGCCTGACACTTATTAGTGTTAGGAGTAAATAAAGATGGAAGGGAAAAGAAGGAAGAAGAAAAGGCAAGGGGAATTCTAGTCAGTTCTCATTTGGGTCTTAAAAACAAATCTCGTTTTGAAGGCAGAGGCCATTTTCCTAAGACTCATCTATGAAAAGCCTTATATGTGTATGGAATAAATTACATGTTTCAGTAGCTAGTAGCTAACATTTTGTAGCTACTATTAATTTTTCTCAATTGCATTAAAATGTTCTGATCGTTATTAGAAAATTTCTCAAAACATTGGAGATAATTAAGGATTCAGACTTATAATCACTGCTTTAAAAACTGCCATTTGTAAACAGGCTTATGTTGAAATGGTCTGAGGTCTAAACTGAGGCTGAAGAGTTTTTTAGTAAAGCCTTCAAAAATTATCTAATGTCTCCATTATGGACTTTCATAAAACATTTAGAATAGTCTCTAAATAGTAGGAATATTTCCCTAAAACTGTATACATAAAATATAAAGACATAGAAGGGATTTACATGTCATTAAAAAGCTTTTTCCTAGGTATCCATAAACTATAATAAAATTCTTTATAACTTACATTCCAGATTTAAACTTTGATCTGTGAGTTTCAGTCATTTCATGCAATTCTTTTTATTATTCTGCAACTGAGGGCAGAAGCAAAAAAAATCATCACTACTGTGGCACATTCAATAATTTTCATCTTGGGTTACTCTTTTGAAAAAAAATAGCTAAAAATGTTGAGCTAAAGATACAGCTGTAGAGTCACTCTTTTACAAACTCCTGTGAATAAGCAGGCACACAACGAAATCAGTGTAAATGACAGAACTCCCTGCAGATTGGCTCTTCAGAGACTGGGTTTTGAGACTTAAAGCAGGAATCTGTTGCTCTCAAGCAGTTTTGGGAAAACAGTAATCGACTTAAACGTACAAAATAGCAATAGATACCTCACAAGCTTGGTGCAGAAATGACTTGGGGGAAGATTTAAATATTAAGGTAAATTATGTTAAATATTAAAATAAAAGTTAATCAAACTATCTATCACCACACACCCTTCAGGTGTTTACAACAGTCAGAAAAAAAAGTTTTTCTTTTTCCCTTCTACAAAACTTAGAGAGCACTAAATTCATAGACATAACAAAGTGTTTTATATATATATATATATATATATTGTCTTAAACCTGGCTTTATTCTTTAGTTCAAAGTAGAATCAGAAATAAGTACTGAACTTCCTCTAAAATTCTATTAATTAATCATTTTTGAAACATTTCACTCTCTAGTGACATGTCAATTTATTTCATAAAATTTTTAAATGTTCTCCTGCTTACTGACTGATTTTCACTGATGTTTTCAGGGCAGTTTCAAAAGTTCAAATGAAAATATCTAGGCTTCTTGTCCATTCTCTATTATAGCAAAAATTGCTATCATTTCATTTCCCCAAGCTTTTGAGATTTATTCATCTAGCTCTCATTAGCGTTAATTGGAGTTGCTACCAAAAATTCCACTTGCTCCAAATGGAAAATAGGTTTCTTTAATGCTGTTTTTATTTTTAATAAGGTTAGACTTAAAATAGAATCTGTATGCAATGGACTCTTTTGCTAGCAGAAATTAACTTTTAGGGTTAGGGAATTTAAATCTGTTGCCAAGTTTCCTTGTGTTAATTCTGGTGCATTCCTACACAATCATTACAAATTATAATTGGTAATTTAAGAAGTAAGAGCATAAACTAGAAAAGTACTTTTTTTCACAAAGCC
The DNA here is from genome assembly GCF_031878675.1 of Megascapheus bottae. Taxonomy (NCBI): domain Eukaryota; kingdom Metazoa; phylum Chordata; class Mammalia; order Rodentia; family Geomyidae; genus Megascapheus; species Megascapheus bottae. Next base: position 29,068,652 of record NC_143527.1, read on the forward strand.
ACCACTGTTTGTGGTCTTATTTGTAGAATTACTTAGTTAATGGTACTTTATTAACACTATTTAAAAAATGTGTGTTTACCCTTTTTAAGACAGAACATACACAATCATACAATGTGTTAAAAGTGCCGTTTTCAAATGGAAACAGGCATTTGCAATTCTTTCTCATGAATGATACTTTTCAATAGATAAATGATAAGTCCTTTAAAAATTACCTTTTTGAATTTGGTTGTTAAGACATAAGAGTCACTTAAACTATGGATACTATTTTATGTCCAAATGATCCTGAATTATTTAAAACGTTGTCTGATACTGGTGGCTCATCCTTGTAACCTCCTACTCACGAGGCTGAAATCTGAGGAGCTTGCTTTGAAGCCAGCCTGGGCAGGAAACTCCATGAAACCTTATTTCTAAGTAATTGCCAACAAACTGAAAGTGGAGTTGTGGCTCAAGTGGTAGAGGGCTAGTCTTGCAGGAAGGGGGGTAAGGGGGGGGGGAATAAAAGTTCACAAAGTTTAAGTAGAGTGTTGAGGATGACTCAACCCCCAGGCCCAGCACACACAAAAATGATTGAAGTCCAATCTTCTCCAGAAAACAAAAGAATTTAGGTGTGTGTTTAATTTGTCCTAATAAATGACATCTTAAGAAATAGAAAGTTTAATTCATAAAGAACCAATGAATTTACTTGCAGTGTAGTGCTTGTCTTCTAGAGTCTTAAAAGACATTCCTTGGTGACAAACACATAACTTCATCATTCAGAAAAAGCTGGTTTCCATGTCACAAGTTTGTTCATATTTTAAGAAACTGAAGTTTATAAGGACAACAGCAGTCCTACAAGTTTACAGCATTTGTACACATTGACAAAGTTCTATCATTTCCCTCAAACGGCTGTCCAATACAACTAGTATTTTCTTAATATTTAAATTGTATTGAAAATACATAATTTGTTCATCAGGTGTATTTTTTTTAGGATAGCCCTGCCTTCAACTGTTATTTCGTAAGTTAGGTTGATAGTTTTAAGATTTCACATATAATTATTTTTTCATGAAAGGAGATTTCTATTTTAAGCTTTGAAATGAACCTGCTTTGAATTTTATACTTTCAAAAGTGCTTTGTAGATTTGTTTCTATTGATAACATCCTAACAGATCAGTATTCAAAATATTTCAAATGATACTTTGGCATAGTTGATGAAGTTACTTTCAAAAATAGTTTGATGTAATTTACCTTGTGGTGTTATAGGTTACTGACTTGGTATAGGAAGAAAAGTCAAGAGCACCTACATTAAATGATAGTATAAATGACCTTTGAGCCACAAGCTTATCATGGGTATACTGCTGCTATTAGCTAAGAGCTCAGCACTCAGTTTTACCTAATGGATGATACATTTAACTTTTGTCTTATTCCCACCAAAGAACACAGCATAGTTGAAGTGCAAATCAAGTAATTCTCTTTATTACTGATGTCTCCCTGACTAATATTAAGTAAACATATAAAGAAATCTAGCTTAAAAATTGGCTGGCAGCCAAGTCAAAGGAAAATTTTGATGACTTATACATGTTGTTTTTTGTCAAATAGAAGAAAACCACGGATCCTATCTGTAACATCCTTTGAGAGGACAAAAAAGTATTAGCCTACCCAGATTACCCATGCAACTGACATAAAATCCATATGTATTTCTTGCAGGTAGAACGGGAGACATTCACATCAATCCTAGTGATGATTATTAATATAGTTATTTTTATTAGCCCTAAATTCTTTTTTATTTGTAGGGTAAAAGTGTCTGAGTTGAAGCACAACTATGTAAACATGCACTTCTAGGTTTTCAGTTCTGAGAATATCATGTGCAAGTTGAGTGTCCTTGGGAATTTGCTTTACCTCCTAAAGCTCAGATTCTTCATTTATAACGTGAATGCAACATACTATGCATTTATGAGTTGTTTTTGAAAATTAAACTGTATTCAGAGTGATTTAGAGCACTCTCTAATATATGATAAAGCTGAAATAAAATGGTGGTGAAAAAAACCTTTTTAACAGTTCACTGGTAAGAAAAGTCTAAAATTTTTAGCATTTTAAGAAATTCAAAATATTGCAATCAGGCAAGGTGACTCAGACCTGTAATCCTAGCTTCCCAACAGGCGACATCTGAATGGCACTGTGGCTGAAGGGGTAGGACAGTAGCCTTGAGCTGAAGATCTCAGGAACAGCAACGAGGCCCAGAGTTCAAGTCCCATGACTGAAAAAAAAATTCAAAATATTTTGGTGGCTAAACTGTACTATCTAAATACTAAACTCTTACATTTTTAAAAAGACATTTTAAAATTATTTAGTCTCACTAGAACCATTTGAACTTTCTTTTTCGATAATGGTTTTATGCTTTAATAATAACTGTGCATTGATTTTTGAAATTACCTTCCATATGTATATCTTGAATGAAACTTCACTAGAGATTAAACTATCATAGTCCGTTTCTGTGTGATTTGGAAAATTATATATTTAATCCAGATTCTTATGCTTGTAAATGGCTGAATGTCTAAGGAGAACATATCTATTGGTTTTATTTCTATAAAATTTACTAATTAAATGTTGCTTGAAAACAATTCCTACTGCAATACAAAATAAGATTATGAGCAAAAATATGCTTGCAATGTCTAAACATCAAGGAAGAAACCTAGAATTTGTTATCTTGAGCCAGTTCAAATTTGTTTTGCCCTCATGTATTACAATTCTAGCACTTGTTTATCTGAGGGTAGGTCACATGGTGCAGAAATATCAGCACATAAGTTTACAGACATAAGTGTTGAAAGGCCATCCAAATACTTTACCATTTTATCCTGGAATGTTATTATATGGAATTTTTCTAATGGGACCATATCCAAGTTGTAGCATTAACAGATGGGCTCCTGTTGGGGTTCCACATTTTTAGTTATTTAGGACTTTAGTAAACAGTGATTTTATCCAGTATGTGATTGGAACAGATGTGATCTTATCAGGGTTCCACTTTTTTTTCAAGGGCATAAAATTGCCATGATTTGCCGTACAGTGCCGGAGTTTACTTTTTGTGTGGTTTTGGAACCAGAGTCCTTTTTAGCCAGAATTTGCCCTTGGGTTCTAAAGCATCATAATAGGGAGTTAATGTTTTATTCTCTATTAATCCCATTAAATCCTTTTAATATTAGAGCATGTGTTGCTTTATAGCATTAACTAGTGTCTTGCACTCAACAGTATTTTCACAGTTTATGACACTGCTTAGGGCATTAACAAACAGCTGTTTGAATTAAATGAGCAGTTAAGGACCCTGTTCATTAACTCAAAAGTTTCATGTATTTTTAATTCCTTAAATCTAATGGTATCATCACCCTCCAAGAAATCTATCTTTGATTATAATTTGCTCTGGCCACTACTGGTTATGGGAGGAAAGTATTATTGTTTTTGAATATGAGTTATACCAGGGGTGAATATCTCTAATGAATCTTAACTATCTTCATAACAGTTCATTCTTAGGGGATATAAAACTTTGAAAGTTGTTTACAGCAGTTGTGTTAAGATTTTCTCCAATTTTGGTTACTGATGACTTCATTTAGCTAATGTAAAGAGGCAGTTGGAACAGAATTATTTGCATTTGAAATGGCACAATCAGAAGTTTTAGACTGACTCATTTACAAAAAAAAAAGGAGAGAAAGAAAATTGTATTTGGACAGTGACAGATTATGCAATGCAGTCTCTGGCGTAAGGCAAAATGCTGTTTATGGCTTTCCTCCATGTGGGGAGAGCACGTTTTCCAATGCTTCAGCGGCGTTTTTGCCTGCTATGTGTGGTTATGATTCTGGAAATCTCCAGTCAGTAGTTGGAAAAAAATGATATGAAGGGGCAGTTTTGAATGAATGTGCTCACTATTCTAAATAAGCTTCATGAAGACTGCAATCTTAATCTTGATTATTTCATTCCAAAGCCTGGTGTCCTCTGGTGTTACACACACACACACACACACACACACACACACACACACACACAATTACAAAATTCATGGCTTTTCTGCTTGGTAGATGCCAAGTATATTTGAGAAAATGAGGGGCTCCCTTAAGACACTTTTGACCTTTTGTTCTTATGTTTCCCACAAGTCATCCTATATTTCAATTATTAATTCTCATTTTCCTCAAAGAGTAGCTCTTTGATACAGGAAGTTGGTTCACAGATATTTACAAATGGACTGAGAAGATCATAAAGTTAGGAAGTGATACATATGGATTTAATAATCACATTTACCATTATCCCTTCAAATGCCAAGGACCAATGATTTCCAGCAATAGCTGAGGGGTCACTTGTATACTCACTGGAAGGAATGGAGGAAATTAGTAGAAATGGTTTATTGTAAGAAGTGTCATTTTTCTTCTCTTTTTTTGCCCTTATGGTTAATCTCATGTTGTTACTGTATCTGACTCTGATACCTGGTATATTGTGTATTTGTTTATTTGAAATAGGAAAGGGAAGTGGGCAAAACAAGATGATTGGGAATGGGTAGGGGAGGGACAAAAACATAAGAAAGTTTATCAATGTGCGAGAACTAATGCACCTACTACCTGATGAATGTACCTGTAACCCCTATATACATTATCCTGACAATAAAATTAAAAAAGAACATATAAAAGTGTAGTCAGGGGCCAGGAGTTTGGCCTAGTGGTAGAGTGCTTGCCTAGCATGCACGAAGACCCAGGTTCGATTCCTCTGTACCCCACATACATAGCAAAAAGCCAGAAGTGGTAGAGTGCTAGCCTTGAGAAAGTCCAAAGACTTTCAAGCCCAGGACTGACAATATATGTACATATACACATGTTAATGTGAGTAAAATTTACAAACAAATATATACTTATGTATCTGCTGAATTGTACATATTTACTTAAATTTCTATAATATGCATATGCGTTAATATGGATATACACCCATTAAATATATGCCATCTATATATACTAACTATATGCATACTATATGTACACTTCATGTAATACAAATGATAGATTACAGAGTATATATGTATATATATACTGCATACTAAAGATAGCTTATTTTATGATATATATTTACATGCATCTGCATCTATATGTAAACATTGGACACACATATTCATAATATTCTGATTTCTTCCTGTAGTGGCCATCTGCCTGAACTAAGCTATTAACTGGTTGTTGTACCTACTATTCTTGTGTTTCCCATCAACCTGAAAGTTTTTTTTGTTTTGTTTTGTTTTTGTTTAGTCAGCTCTGTGGCTTCAACACAGGGCCTGAGCACTGTCCTTGCGCTTTCTCAAGCTCTACCACTTGAGCCACAGCACCACGTCTGGCTTTTTCTATGTATGTGGTACCAAGGAGTCCAAACCAGGTCTTTGTGCATGCTAGGCAAGCACTCTCCCACTAGGCCAAACTCCTGACCATCAAGTCCAGATTTGTACTATTTAATTCTTTGACAGATCATCAAGTCTATGTGAGGTAATTCAGGTGACCTAAAACTGTCATCCACATTCTTTTTATTGTTGTTAAATCAATATTTTTCTTTCTTTCCTTTTCCTTCCTTCCTTCCTTCCTTCCTTCCTTCCTTCCTTCCTTCCTTCCTTCCTTCCTTCCTTCCTTCCTTCCTTCCTTCCTTCCTTCCGTAGTCTTGGGGCTTGAACTCTGGGTTTGGCGCTGTCCCTGAGCTCTTCAGCTCAAGGCTACCACCCTATCCCATGAGCCACAGCACCACTTCCGGTTTCTAGAAGTTAATTAGAGATAAGAGTCTCAGGTTCTTTAGTGCCTGGGCTGTCTTTGAACCGCGATCCTCAAATCTCCTGTGCTAGGATTATAGGTTGAGCCACCACACCCAACAAATCTTTCTTTAAAATAAATAAGTTGTTGATTTTTATACTCTTGTTTATTTAAGATTTTATTAACATTGATTTTTACACCATATTTCAAATGTCATGTTTAACAAACAAGTATTCAAGAAGGGATTCTCTACATACGATCACTAGCACATAGATTTTAGAACATAATTAAAATTAAGCTGAGGGTCTGTATGTCATAGATACATATCAATCTATATAATATAACATTATGTCTATAGAGTATATATGGGTATCCAAATATTGAGTCATCGGTCTTGTACTGTTTGGATCTAATATCCACATATTAAGGATAGCATGTGCCTTTTGTTCCTTTGGTCTTGACTTAATCTCACTCAACATGATTTGCTCTAGCTTCATCTGCTTCCCAGAAAATGTGATTATTTTATCTTGTGTGTTGGCTATGTAGAATTCCATTGTATATATGTGCAACATTTTTGGTATCCATTCATCTGCAGTAGGGCCTCTGGGTTGTTTCCATCTCTTGGCTATTGTGAATGGTGTAGAGATGAACAAAACTGAGCAGGTGTCCTTGTCATATCCTGGGTTATGATGCTCAGGGTAGATGCCTAGAAGTTGTATGGTGGGATCATAGGGAAGATCTACTTTCAGTTCTTTAAGAAACCTCCAAACTGCCTTCCAGAGTGGCTGTACTAGTTTACATTTCCATCAGCAGTGCAGTAGGGTTCCTCTTTTTCCACAACCCTGCCAGCATTTGTTGTCTCAGTTCAGAATATTAGCCATTCTAATTGGGGTAAGGTGGTATCTTAGGGTTGTTTTTATTTGCATTTCCTTTATGACCATGGATGATGAGCATTTTCTCATATGCTTTTCTGCCATTTTAACCCCTTGTTTTGATAATTCTCTTTTCACTTCCCTTGTCTATTTAGTGATTGGTTTGTTGGGTTTTGGGGGGGGACTAGTTTCTTGAGTTCCCTGTAGATACTGGGTATTAAGTATTTGTTTGATGTATTATTGGTAAATATCTTTTTCCAGTTGGTTCTCTTTCTTATGCTTAAGAATTCTTCTATTTGTTAATAATTTTGCTTCATATCACATTTGTTTTGTTGATCATGGGGCCTGAACTCCATGCCTAGGTGCTGTCATGAGCATTTTTGTTCAAGGCTGGCACTCTACCACTTTGAGCCACAGCACCATTTCTTGTTTGCTGGTGGTTGATTAGAGATAAGAGTCCTATGGACTTTCTTGCCTGGATTGGTTTTGAACTATGATCATCAGATCTCAGCCTCCTGAGTAGGTGGGATTACAGGCATAATCCACCAGTGGCCCAGCTTCATTTCATTTATTTATTTTTTATTATCTTTTGTATATAGTAACTTCTGGTGAGGTGCATAATAACATCAAAATTCAGAACAAAGTAAAGATTTCAGGGATTGAAGATTACAAAGGTAGGAATAGGACAGAAGGCTGCTAGACTAGAAAAATAAGCTAGAACATAGATATACAATATCTATGTTCCAGGCATTGTTCAGAGCAGGGAAGAAACTTCTGGCAACAGCAAGACACTGCTATAAAAAGCATCATCCAGTCAATGAGTGCAAGTGGGGCAGGAGGAATCAGCTACTTGTAAAGAATCAATAAAAGCAACCACAAAGACACAATCTCATCCCCGCTTCTAGCTTTGGGAGACCCCAAATCCTGAATACAAAAACATATGTTTCATTATTTTACTTTCTTACCAACATAAGCATTCTGTATACTCTACTGATATTTTGATGCTAAAGTAGCAAATTTCGACATTATCTTCAGGAGAAAAGCCAATAGTCAATTAGGTAACTTCCCACTGAAGAGCATTTAAAATGTTCTTTCTCATAAAGATACAAGTAATTTATTTATATATATGAGGGAAAAGAAAAAGAACTAGAAAGCTATTAAAGTTAGTTGTAATTAGAAATGTTCTTTGAAAAGAAACACTACAAACCAGGAAACAAGTAACCGTGGAGCTATTTGGGAAAGATTATGTGTCACCAGCTATTTATTTATTTATTTTTATTGTGATTAATAGAAGGGTTACATTATATTCACCAGATAGAAGGTGCATAACTTCACAAACATTGATACCCTTTCTCATGACATGGTCCCCATTAGTCACCAGCTATTTATTACACAACGCTAATAGGCAGTGTGAAGAACTCATCCTTCCATTCCCTTACACCTCAAACCTGTAGAAAGAGATCCCACTGTGGCTCATTCAGGATTTGCAGTCCAGGGCTGAAGGGTTCACCAGCAGCCAGGAGACTGACATTTGTTATCAATGAAATGTTGCTGAACTGTTGTTCCAAGGCTGTTGCTGTAAAACCATAGTGCATTGTAGTTTGTTGGAGGTTAGTAGCACTTGTTAATTTGATCAAGGCTGAAGTTTACGGAGGATAAAGTAAACAATGCAAACTGCAGACACCATCAGTTTCCTATGGGCAGTGAAGTGTAGTCTGTTCCATTTACACTTCACAACAACATCTGATGGGCTTTGTCAGTGCTGCACAGAGTAATTAAACCTGAAATCAATAGCAGGCATTTGTCATGTTTACAGCCGCTCTTTCTGCTGGGTTAAACTCATCAGTTTAGTGCCGTTCTGTTTTACTGCAGAGACACGCTCCATTATTTCTTCAGGTACAGTTGAGATATTCAGTTACATGCCCAATAGTTTGAATACGACATTAAGATTAAAAGGGACAGGCAAATGGACAGTTTTCGTAATTTATTTGCTGTTTTCCTTAACCAGTGCTGAATTTCCATTTTCTTCAGTCTTTTTTAGGACACCTTTGTAGGGCGAATAATTGATTCCCGAACTTGCAAAAACTCCCATCTCCAATTTAGTAGAATCTGACAGCAACTAAAACTATCATACTCAAGTACTGCTGACATGTTTTGATTTGAAGAGTATCTAAGATTTGAAATTGTTACCTTATTCTGGGAGAACTGATCTTTTATATTTCTAAGTAAGAATGGTTCTTCATCAAATATCCTTGTCTACATTTTTTAATTCACCACCTTTCATTTTTTAAAAATTTTATTGATTTTTCTCCTGTTTCTTAATCTTTTAAATAACATGCCAAATTACAGTGAGAGTTTTCAATTCAACTGCACACTTGAATTTGACATACATTATCTGAAGGAAGTTGAAAAGCATGCCCTGTTTAGAGTATTTCAGCATTTAATGAAGGCTCTTGTTATCCTTATTTTATGCAAATCATCTTAAGCATCTGCCTTCCACATAATGTTACTTGTCTTATTACACCCAGGCAAACAGGGCTGCTATAAGAATGAATCTTATTGTCAATTAGTTATTATATGTGAAAACATATTATGACCTTGCACACTTACATGTCTTTAGCATCCACAATGGAAGCATGCAAAGCCATAATATGTGATAGTATTTCAATACATCACTATACCTTGCTAATTTATTTATTGAAATTATATCCAAATGGATTTGTCGTAGCATTTTATCCAGACTCAGTGAAATAAATCACAGTATTAATTTTGCTAAACTTATCTGCTTTGTAGCCAGCACAGATATAATATAGTCACTTAGATTAGAGGTGACTTTACTAGAACAACTCAGTTCCTGAAGGCTGAATTGTCAAGGATCACTCTAGCCATTGAAATCTTTACAGGGATTTATGTTGTTGGTAAACATAGTAACCAAGAAATAAGGATTCTACCAGTCAATGAAATCTGATATGTAAAGGGTCATCATATAAATTATTCCCAAATAAAAGTTAAAGTGAGATGCTGTGGCTTTCTACATGCTGTGTAAATAGTAACTCAGGGGTGTGAACATACGTAGTACAGAGTCTAGAAATGCTGTATCTTTTCATCTTGAGGTCAGCACTGGAGCATCTTAGGAGCTCTATTTTCTATTCCAGAACTTGAATATTTCTCTCAGGTCTATCACTGACCCCGTATAAGAGTACCAACATGTACCTCCCTAGAATTCTGTACTATGTCATAATGCAACATATTCAAAATCACTCATCTCAGAAAAAGGAGCAAATTTGCCGAGACCATCTGGCCAGTTATTCCCAAATACATTTAGATGAGAGCAACTAGGCTACTTTGATAACTTGGCTGTTGTAAAGCGATAGGTACTACTCAAATCCTGAGTTTTCAGTCTTTCGGGTGTAAGTCCAAGAGTACTATCTCTAAGGCATATAGGACTTCTATATTTTCTTTTTCCTTTTTTTCAGAGAACTTCTGTATTGATTTCCACAGGGGTTGCACTGGTTACATTCCCATGCACAGTATATAAGAATTCCTGTTCCCTCACTTTTTACCAGCATTTGCTATTGATGGTGTTCTTGATGAAGAAGGACTATTGAGATAAAATGTCAATATTGCTTTGATTTGTATTTCCTTTACCACCAAGGCTTTTGAGCATTTCTTTATGGACTTATTGAGACATGGATACTTATTTGAGGTTAGTGAATTCTGATTTTGGTGAACTCAATCTTAACCAGGTACTCTGTCTTCTTCAGGTATCAGTTCACTAAAAATTAGAAATTATTACTACACCCCATATCTATGAGAAATTTAATTGAGAGTATGCTAATGTTTGAAGGACTGTTTTGTAAACCATTAAGGCTCACCTGAAGGAAACTAGTAATTCATCTCAAAATCTCCAAATTATAAAATAACTAGGGTTGTGAAGGAACCATTCAACTGCCTCTTATTTAACTGTTGTCACCTAAGTGTGTTCTCTAAAATTAACCGGAGCAGTTACAGACTCTAGTTATATGTGCATTATTTACCATTTATTTTCTGAGGATGTCTGCTTTGAATTCCCTAGAATATATGAGAGAATACTGAATTTTTTATCTTATGATTTTCTTTACTTAGCAATCTCACTTAGTATGTTTTATGCATCCCACAAAATCTAAATGAATAACCAAATGCAAATCCTGCAACAATAATTTCAAATTTGCTATACATTTTTCCCTACAAGTTAAAGTATCAATATTTCTGATGGAATAGTTCAAATCCAAGGGCAGGGGTTAATCAATATCAGGTATTCTTAAAGAGTTTTTCCAAGGCATGATACAGTTTCTATTTCACTCATCTAAGCTAGCAGAATAGCATGAGCATCGCAGACATTCTTAGGAAAATTTGTTAAGCATTTTGAAGTCTACGGGAACTTTTGTGAGGATTTGCTTTCCTTCTGATACCCACAATGCTGTAGTCAAGCTTTTGGAGAAATAGGTAAAGTTCAGAAAAGTCACATGACTCATCCAGGGTTGATGCATCTAGTAGCAATACCTAAATTCAAATTTGAGTCTTTCAGTTCAGAGACCTGTGATTACAACCATCTCTTGTATCGGGGTTGAGGGGTAAGCCTATGGTTGGCAGATTCTAGAGCGATCGTGTATCAGTTAGGCCCCAACCAGCAAATGAACCAGCAGAATATCTGTCCTTGTCTACATCTATATCTGTCCATTCCCCATTTTCTGTCTATGTAAAAGTGCTTATCAGCTCATGGCATTGTGGAAACTGGTTATCTAACTGAAATTTATTGGGCAGGCAATCAAGAAGAAAAATTGTAGGGCAGCTGAACTTCCCTAAAATTGGATACAGATTGATCTCTACTTTCTCTCTCTCTATTTCTCTGAGTTATTTTTTCCTCTGATTTTATGGGAGGCCTCCTCCATTGTTTTCATATCTACACCTTGTTTTCTGGCCCTTTTAAATGACTCAGTCTGATCCATCCCGATGAACTAAGATAGGGTCCCTTACTGAAAATAGATTCCTTGAAGGATTTAGTTATATCTTCAAAATCCCTTCAAAGTAACATTAATCATTTTGATTGAACAACAAAGCCTAGCAAAATCACACGTTGAAATGACATCACAATGCTCCTTTGTCAACTTGGTTAATTATCAAATCACACTTAATAGCCAAATATAAACAAAGGCAACAATTACATCTCTTATGACAGAATATGTCCATATAACTCTGAAAACATACTAACCTAGATGAGTTTTCTGTCCCTGAAAGAGAATATAAAGTGATGCTCACTTTTCTCCTTTTATATATTACAAGTATGAAATTATATACATATATATGAACATAAGTATATAGATCCTGGAATTCCAAAAGTATATTTGTGCAACTATCACATGGCTTTAGGTAGCATTTATAGCCAGTTTTTATTTCCACTAGCCATTTTGTATTTTTTTCCCCTCAGCAAGCATCTCAGATAGTTATCTTTTTGTTTTGTTTTGTTTTTGGTCTGGAGTTAAAGCAAATCTTCATTCTAAAAGGGTGTAAGCCATTAGAAGTCTGACTGAATTGGGCTGAATCTGGCAGTTTTCTATTGACTTTAATTATAGAACATGAGAGTAATACAAGATTTCCATAGGGTTACCTAGATTCCAGGAAAATTTCTTTCTCATAGCAAATAATTTCTGCTTTGAAGTATGCATACATAATGCTGACCAATGTAACTTTCCCTTTGAGTACTGATTGAAAGATTGAAAGAAGCCAAAATGGTTTGGCCTACATCTCAACTTCTAGTTCAGCGAATCATTTGAGGGCCTAGTGGTGAAAGATCTCTTCCTTTGAATATAGAATGCTTATATCAGCCTAATCTAAAGTCTTAAGTTAGGAAGCAAAATTTACTAATGGGACATGATGGATATTAATGAGTAATTTATGCAACAGGGACTTATAACTGTGGGAGGTAGAACTAATATGTTTGATGCTGATTTAAGGTACATATCACATTATAAAGCATATTGCCCAGCGGTATAAATCACTGCTTCCTCAGTGGCACCATTATTGAGTTTTCAAAGGTCTATTTCATAGGATGATGGAGACAATAAGACCAATGAATTCCATGAGCAGAAGCCCATTACTACATTTTATTTTCTGTAAAATTAGTTCATTGGTCAGAAAAAAATAATGTTGTATTGAAATTCTTGACAGAGGATAAATTATTCCTTGGATATTAGACATGGGTTTCTGTGTTGGGTGGTGTGAACTTGATGACTGAGGGAAAATGGGCCCCAAGTATACAATAAGACAATGAGGGACAAGTCCATAGTGCTAGCAGTCCTCCAGGGCATCTCTTAGTGTCTCCTTGTCATCGGAAAACTATGACAGCCTAATTACAGCAGAACTGAATTGCCACCATTCTTCAATAACGGAAGTATGAATCAACCTGTCCTCCCCCAGATCACCACCAGTTCAACTGTTTTGCAATCAGAGAAGGAAAATGTCTATACAGAGTCAATTGTTTATTCTATATAAACTAAAGAAAACCAATACAAATAGAACCGTGATGTGTCAACCAAGTATAAGACTTTTCCTCCTTCTTTTCTGGTAAAATATGCCCTGTGAGATTAGAACTTTGGGATGAGAGAGAGAAGTCCTTTATTAGTATCTATGAACAGCTGTTTTTGCTCATGCTGATGCTATATAGCCTTTCTGTGATTATTCCTTTCTGATCATGGAGTGTGGATTTTATCATTCAAACTGATATTTGTATATGGTAATTATTTTTGTGTTATTAAGTGGGCTGATGAAAAATAGCAGATACAGTCATATATACACATATACATATACATACATGCATACATACATACATACATACATTTTGTGTCTGTTTGTCCTACTTAAAATTATACATCAATTAAGAATGTAATATGACTGGAACATTGTGGCTAATGTCTGTAATCTTAGCTACTCAGGAGGCTGAGGTCTGAGGATAGCAATTTGAAGCCACTGTGGGCAGGAAAATTCATGAGATTAATTACCAATTAATTACCAAGAAAGCCAGAAAGTGGAGGTGTGTCAAGGAATAGAGTGCTTGGCTTGAGCAAAAACAAACAAAAATAAATAAAACAACCACAAAACACAGTGAAAGTACCCAGGCCCTGAGTTCAGGCCTCAGGACACACACACAAGAATGGTAATATGTGTGAGAAATTAGTTGACTGTTTTTATCAAAACAAACATCGCAGTGCCCACTTACACAAATGTAGATGTTATAGGTCAGTCATTTGACATGGCCTCTTGATGTAAAGAAAAGACAAAGTAAACTGAACATGTATGAGGCTTCTACTAGTGTAGTATGATACACATGACATTTGATAGTAAACTTTCTTTTCCATATAATAAATGAAATTATCAACATAACCACTTTCTATGATCAAGTACTGGGAATAGTTATGCATGCTATATGTGTATCCAACCAGTTGTAAATGAAGTACATTTGGCTATACAGGTATTGCCACAAACACCAGATGAAAATGGGTTGTATTATATGATACAATGGCCACAGTATTATCAGACAGTAGGAAATACTGAGTTACATTACGGGACAGCATTACATATGCGGTATGTTTTTGACCAAAATGTTGTTACACAGTACAATTGTACATTCAGCTTGTTCTGTTCTTTTTATTGAACCAGATTTCCACTACCTAGATTATACCTATATTTCCTAGTCTTTCAATTAACACTAGCCTATGTGCTGCTGTGAAGGGATTTTATACATGTAATTAAAGTCCCAAATCAGTAGCTTTTTATGAAAGGAGATTCCTCTGGTGAGTCTGACCTAATTAAGTGAGCCCTTAAATGAAAGTGAGCATTTCCTAGTGAAAGAGATTCAAAGTGTGAGCAAGGTTTAGTTTCTCCATCCTTGGTTTGAAGGAATGAGCCACATGATTGGATAGGACCCTCATGCATAGGGCATACATAGGACTTAAGAGCAGCACCTGGCTGATGGTTATTTAAAAAGCAGAGTCCTCAGTCATACTGTAACAAGGACATAAACTTCCAGTAATGCAGGTGATGAGGAGTGAGCAGAATACTGTGGCATGGAGTGCCTAGATAAGAAATAACTTGGAGTGTCCAACACTGAACAGAGAATCCAGCAATGCTATGCTTGAGCTTCTTAACTACAAATCTATTAAATAAACTGGGTGCCACTGTCTTGTTGTGCAATCTTAACTACTCAAGACACAGAGAGCTGAGAAACAGCTCAAAGCCAGCCTGGGTATTAAAGCCTGTGAGACTCTAATATTAGCAAAAGGAAAACAAAAGAAGCAGGAAGTAGGGTTGTTGTGGCTCAAGTTGTAGAACGCTAGCCTTGAACAACAACAAAAAACCCTCAGATATACAGGCCACATATATATACACAAAAACTGTGAGACAATATGTAGCTCCTGAGTGAAGTGTGAGGTTTGTCATGCATTATTGTGCAGCTACGCAAAACTAATAGGGAACCACAATTTCTAGACACAATTTCTCCTCTGCAAATTGATTTTTAGCTTGTCCCTAATTTGGTCTTTTCAATTAATCAGCTTTTCTATAATGTTCCCTCTAAACAAATTTCCTTGACAACATTAGAATGGAATTGGTTTGGGCTACCGTGGTTATAGCTCGAATTTCCAAATTTTCCTAGAAGGTTTTGCAGGCAACTTGCATTTGAGAAAGGCAGAAGTCATTTCTGTAGGGGTTCAACTTTGCAAACATGCCTTTCCAGGGAAATCTGTGAGGCATTTCCTAAGGTAATGATTCATGCATTCTGATGATCAAAGTAATGACTGATGTGAATGTGTTGATTCTCTAAGAAAAACTATCAGAAAATATTATAAAATTTTGTAGCAATATTTTTAAATTTGAAATCTTTCATTCGACATTAATTTAGCTAAAATAAACTTACTAGGAATGTTTAGGTACTTTTGATTTTCAATAGTCATCCTTTATGCTGTAGCTTCTTGGACTATACTTATGCTGAAAAATGGTGCTTAGTAGATTCCATTCAGAAGAAATTAAAAATGTGCCTAGCCTGATATAGACCTATGGACAAAAGTGCACAGGAATTTCAAAGTGGTCCTTAATGAACTAGAAACTGACCGTTAGTAACCATGTGATGTTATAAGGAAGATAAAAGCCAATTCCACCAATTTGGCTTTGTACGGCTAGCTACCAAAAAAAAACACAAGCAGTGTCTAGTGATTATAAAAACATTTAGTTAGGTCCAGAAATATGGCCTAGTGGTAGAATGCTTGCCTAGCAGGCACGAAGCCATGTGTTTGATTCCTCAGTACCACATATTCAGTCAAAGCTGGAAGTGGTGCTGTGGCTCAAGTGGTGGAGAAAGCCCAAGGATAGTTCCCACATCCTGAGTTCAAGCCCCAGGAACGGTTTAAAAAGTAGTTAACATTTTATTGCAGAATCAGTAGTTGAAGAATTCTAAGTCAGAAGATTGACTGATTGATTGGTTTATACCTGTGTGTTTACATTGGGGCTTGAATAGCAGACATATCTCATGCTCTTGCTTGGGTTTATCACTCACAGCTAGCACTCACTTGAAACACACCTCCACTTCTTATTTTTGATTTGTTTTGTTTTAACTGGAAGTAAAATCTGAATAATTTATTATGACTGAACCGACGTGGAGCTGTGATTCCCAGATCTCAGTTTTCTGTGTAGCCAAGCTTATGGATATAAGCAACAGTCCAAACTGGGAGATTTTTATTTTAGATGATCAGAGCAATTGGTGCTTAAAATTGGGTATCCTTATTGATTCTAATAGTGAAAAAAGATGTTGATGATTACATTTTTATAGAATTCGTTTCGAAAGTGTAGTGTTTAGGCAAATTCAGTTAGAGTACAGTGAGATGAAGCAAGTTAGATAAAATAGTAAAAAATGTTATTGGAGTATATTACTTTTACAGCAATATTTGTAAGCCTTAATGTTTTTGTGGGGCATGAGCATGATTTCCAGGCACAATACAGCCATGGCTACATCACTCAAGACTCAGAAGGACTGAAGGAAATTGTAAACATAATGTCCTGAAAGCATGTAAGTTACAGTTTATTTCATTTGGTTAAAACAAAACCTGTAGCTCTATCTCACTATCAAATCTGTGATTCAGGAATTTGGTATAAGATAGTTGTACACGATTAAGATCTATTTCCTTTGTATTCTGCTTTTACATTTCATGAAGTTCCTTTAATTCAGGGACAACTCAATAAATATGAACTACTAACGATTAATTAGCAAAAGAATGAAAGCACATTCAGTAGTTGTTGAACATTATCCACCCATTTCAGAATCCCGGATGTCCAATTTAGTTTCCAGGGTCCTAGTCACTTACTTGGCTCTCTTCCTTCTATCCCCGAGCTCTCATGTAGTTTGGGACTGACATATGGTGATCCAGACCACAGATACTAACATGGCATTCCCTGAGGAGAAACGATATGTGGCACTGCTACTGCTGACATCTGCCCCGTTTCTCTTTTTCATTTTCTTCATCCCACCAAATAAAGAGAGAAGGGTTTCTTCAGTCATCTTCTCATGCAGGACTGTATCTACAGGCACAGAACATAAAGTGGTCTCTACTTGGGCAGTGAAGATTGAGTTAGGAAAGGAACTCTCTGAGATATTCTCAAAGAGAATGATAGTTCTAAAAAAATAAACAAAATATTACGAACAACCATGTATTGTCTATAATGCTGGCTCGATTTAATGCCAGACAGACAAACATCAGATTTGAACTTTTTGATCTTCTCCTACCAGACATTTAAATGAGCACTGAGTACTACTAGTCAGGAAAGAATTTGGACCAGTGTTAGTAAAAAGAAACAGTCTTCTTTTTTATTTCCTCTGGTTTATCCTGTCTTCTCATTGTTTTTTATTCTGGTAACCTGTATCTTGTATATACATTATCTGATTTGGGGAAAGAACGAGGAATTAAAAAATGGTGAGACAAAGGACAAAGAGTGAAACCAAGACAACAGCGATACTCCCAAGACACCATGTTGGAAATGGAAGTTACAACTTGGGGCAGGGGAAAGGCCCAGGGGACAGGAAAGTGGGGGATAAACAAGAGAGGGGGCAACAATGTTTGACAAGAAATGTACTCATTGACTTATTTAGGTAAGTGCAACCTCTCTGACATCACCCTGATAATAAAATTTAAATGAAAATAAAAATCCTTTTGCAAGGCCCTAGCTTTTATGACATCTTTTTTATATGTGTTATATATATATATTCTGTATATATTTATAGCAAAAGATGTGTCTAGTTGTTATAAAAATTTAGTTATTTTATTACAGAACCTATTGAAGAACTCAAGGTTGGAACCTTCCTTCCTTCTTTTCTTCCTTCCTTCCTTCCTTCCTTCCTTCCTTCCTTCCTTCCTTCCTTCCTTCCTTCCTTCCTTCCTTCCTTCTTTCCTTCATGCCTGTATTGGGCCTTGACCTCTAGGCAGGTTTCACAGTTTTCTTTGGCTTTCATTGCTCACAGCTGACACTAATACCACTTGAATCACACCTTCACTTCTGGCTTTTATTTTGGTTTGTGTGCATGTATAGACGATGCATATAACGTATAATTAATATAATATATACATACATATTCAGACAAGTTTTACAACTTAGCCCACTAGTGTGCTCTCATGCTGTCAATAACCTCAAATAATAATCTGTGCCAGATGTTTTGCAAGGAGTAAAACATATAATGTACCTAATTTTGCAAAACTACACAATAGGTAAACATTTTTTCTCACCCCAGCTGGTGATCAGTTTATGGCCTGAAGCTTAGAGATTTATAACCCTTGTAATTTTATCCAAAACAGAGTAATTGCAGATGCTCTTTATTGCTATTATTTTAATTAGTGATGAAGATTTGTCAAGATGTTGGATGTCAAGATAATGGATTTCATGTGGGTAATATGTACTAGGGAGTTTGTGACCATTTTAGGATAGATAATATCCTCAGAAATTATTTTTATCAACTTCAGAATTTTTGTTTATTTGGAGTTTTAGCCTAGCTTCTTCTCAAATTATTTCATAAATATTATAACACAATTCATTAAGTCTCTTTCCATTGAAATCAAAGTTTAACAGAAGAAATATGCACAGCTTTTTTCAAAGAAGAAAAATTTTCTAACATATCAAGGATTACTGTTTTTTTATTTTTGCTACTACTGGGGCTTGAACTCAGGGCCTGACCATTGTCTTTGGGCTTCCTCAAGGCTAGAGCTCTACCACTTGAGCCACAGCACCACTTCCACCCTTTTCTATGTATATGGTACCAAGGATTTAAACCTGGGTCCTCATGCATGCTAGGCAAACACTCTACCACTAGGCCAAACTCCTGTCCAGTTACTGATTTTTAACTGTTTTTGTAATTCGGTACGTCCCAAAATCTAAAATAATTTCCTTAAATGTTAAGTGTTCAGGAAATATAAAGTGTAAGTAAATTCACTTTAGTTTCTCTCAGACTTTTGTTCTCCATTATTCAGTATGCATTTTCCTTTAAAAGTGAACATTGCATGAGAAATAATAAAGCTAGGATGACAGAATTTCTTTCTATATAGTAAACTATATAGCTATATATCTATAAGCTATATTTTTATGATATATAAAAAGAGAAATATTTTATGAAAGATCATGACTCACATTTTAAAAGGTGTTCCAAAAGACCCTTAATTTCATAAGTAGAAATTTCAAGCATTTGCCGTAGTTAGCTTAGGGTCATAGAATCATTTCCTTTATAAGGTGAGTTTTAATTAGTATGGTTTTCTTTTGATTAAAAAATATTTTCTTTCTGTAAGATAATGCAAGAAATTCTCATCATCTTTATTTATCCTGGACATGAAACAAGTTATGCACTATAGGGTATGAAATAATTACCAAAACAATGGAGCAGTGATACCAGGGAATAAACAATGAGCACTTGTATTAACTTGGTTCTCTGACCTCTCCACCCACACTTGAATGGAGAACGTGACATTAAACTTACCTGCCTTTAAAAGGTCCCAAAGTGAAATCCGAGGGAGAATGCTGGGTATTTGTGATTGACACATATCATTCAGCTCTAAAGTTGATCTTCGGGAAAGGATGGTATGTCCCTGAAATTCTATCACTAGTCTGTCCAATAGTGCAAAAGGAGTGTAGAGCTCTAAATAAATGAAAATTAAAACTCCAAAAATTGGAACTGACTTTAAGAGGATATTTACCTGCTAACTATGATTAGCAGGCTGAAATTGAGGTTAGTTATCTAGCTTCTCTCTTGAAGTTATTATCATACATTCATTCTTTGGTAATACAAAAGCCTAGGAGAGAGAAAAAACTTAGTATGTGCTGTTTTCTAATGAAATGATTCAGAGAATTTGGTAGCTGGCTATTATCTTTAGAGAATGAAGTCTGAAGATAAAATGAGGCTGAGTTTTGTTATATGTTATAATATTATGCAGGAAAGAGTGCTGATTTTAGGGAAGTAATTCAGGCAATATCATGTAAAATTGTGTCACTTTAAAATCAAACTAGAAAAGTATGAGTGCTAATATTTTAATAATTGCAATATACAGACAAACATTTATACTAACAATGAAGGAGAAAAAGACTTAAACAATTTGAGTATTTATCCTTTTGTATATTATTTTGGTGCCATCTTCCCGTATATCAGGCCACCGTGTTTTTTATCTGGATCTTTCTCTGGAGTCTCCATTCTGTTTTATTATTCTTTTATCTGACTTTACATTAATATCCCCTTTTGTTATTCTATAACTTGATAGTAAGTTTAGATAAATAGTAGTGAAAGGGACCGGGAGTTTGGCCTGGTGGTTAAAGTGCTTGCCTAGCATGCATGAAGACCCGGGTTCGATTCCTCGGTACCACATACATAGAAAAAAGCCGGAAGTGGTGCTGAGACTCAAGTGGTAGAGCTCTAGCCTTGAGAAAGTCCAAGGACAGTGCTCAGGCCCTGAGCTCAATCCCAGGACTGGCAAAAAAAAAATAGTAGTGAAAAAGTCCACTTCGTCCTTGTTCAAGTTTTTCTCCTCTTTGTCTCTTTAAATTTCTTTACACATTTTCGAATAAATGCAGAACTTTTCAAACTTTTACTTGAGTCATATCATTAAAATACTGAATTTCTATTTTATAAAATTCAATAGATTATTTATCTGAAAATTATTTTTCTTAGGCTTTGTGGATTTTTCCTTGACAAAAAGATTCACATAACTTTTATTAGAACAGTATGCAGGCACTTGTTTAGTTATTCTATTACAGTCTTTAAGATTTCTTAATTAATTGTAGCTATTATATAGACATGCAATTGAGGGATTTTTGGGTTATGACAAATTTAAAAGATTTCATTTTTATATTAAATAGTTCTTTTCCTATTTCTATTGTCCTGAAAGCTTCCAAAATATTTCAAATTTGACTGAGGTTTTTTTCTGTTATTGCTAATATGGGAAAATATGGGATATTGGTGATACTGGAGTTTGAACTTTGCTAGGATGACAGGATTTCTTTCTACATTGTTATGAAGGTGTTGGTCATGATGATGTATTTATTTATTAAATGTTAGAAATCTGGAGTGGTGGTGTGGCTCAGCTTGTAGAGCACCAGACAATGAGTGTAAACATCAGGTACCAAGTTCAAGTTTCTGTCTTGAACCAAAGGTGTGCAGGGGGGGAGGGAGGAGAAGGAAGGGAAGAGTCTGGAGAACAGAAGGAAGGGAGGAACAAAAATGCTACCAGTTCACATAACTAAATCTGTCTAATGAATCTCAGTTTTTCAAAGACTAAAAAATTCAGTGGGACTCACAGATATACGATTCTAATCAGACCTGCAAAATTCATTTGCCTTATATAGTAGCATATCCATAGGCTCTGAGGATTACAGCATCAACATTGATCATGAGCTCTCCAAAACATGCAACTTCTGAATGGTTCACTGGAGAGCAAGTGCTGACATACCAGGTCTGCAGAAAGCCCTGTGTTAGGACTTAACATTGAGAAATGGGATGGTTCCACATTTCATCTGATATCATGGGTACAGATTTCCTCTTTGAGAATTAGCCAATAGGCTAGTCATTCACTCTGAAATCTAGGAAAAGAAAAGGCTAGGCAATACTAAACATGTATGGAGTAGATGTGATATTTCATCAGAAGGCTTTCTCCTTCTTCCTCTTAAGGAAAAATGTAAATAAACTTTTATAAGGAAGGAGTAGGTCTGACGTTCGCAGCATATAGAACTGGGTGTAGTATTTGACCTGACCAAGGACAAAGGCAGAATAAAGCCTGCGAAAAGTGAGTAGCATAGCATCTCTCATTCAAAGAAAAAGCAAGGAAGAAACGTATTTTATGAGATATTTCTTATTCAGATTTAGATTGTTGAAATAAGAAGGAACTGTATGTTTTATATAGTATGACGCTAAATGAAAGGACCTCCAGGATATAGAAACAAAAGCCATATAATGAGTAATTGTTGTCCTTAATGTACTATGTTATTTCTCATCTCTTTTGCTGTCCCTTGGTTATCTCATATTGTTACAGTATTTTACCTTGCTAACTGATATATTATATATATACTTATTTGGTTATTTGAAATCAGATAGGGAAGGGGGGAAAACAAGATGAGGTATGGGGGTGGGGGAAGGGAAATATGGACCAAGACATGAGAAAGGGTATTAATGTTTGTGAAGTAATGCACCTTCTATCTGGTGAATATAATGTAACCCTTCTATTAATTACAATGAAAATAGATGAAAAAAAAGAAGGAACTATGTTTTAGTTGTAGAAAATTTTTAGGGCAAGAAAATTTGCATATTACTTTTGTATTCTGATTGACAGTTGTCACTTCTCTTAAAGGTTTTATATTTATATGCATCTGTGAAGAGCCTCTGTAATTTAAAAAAATCAACTATACTCATTTCATGCAAGACTCTCTTACTATTTTTTGAAATGTTAATCTCCTGAGTTTTGAGAACACAGCTTAGCAAAGTGTAGAAAGGCAGCAAAGCAGGTAGTTTAGATTTCTGTTAGTCTTCCAAGGAAAACCTGCAAGTAAACTGGAATGTAACACAGAGAGATTATACAGTAATATGCTTTTGGAAACTAGGATTTAAAGAAGTGGAAACCTTATTATTTTTCTCAGTCAAAATGTAAATGGATAGATTCCTATGTTTTTTATGTGGCAAACATGAATTGTAAGACCTTTTTTCCCTTACAGAGAAAAAAAAACCCATGTACACACAAAATGCTACTCAGCCTGTATAATCCTCTAGAAAAAAATCTCCTTATTTATGTACACTTTCTTAAGTGGATACTTTAAAAACAGAATGATTAATATTTAGTCCACCCACATGCACAGATGCTTGTGTACTCACGGTGGTATGCGGTTGATGAGCTTTCATTCATCTATTCACCTGAATGGTAGTACTGTGCATGAGAGCAAGAAGTTAATATGGAACAAACCTAAGCAGGGAACTTAATACAAGATACTTAGCCAGGATCAAACGTAGTGATTTCAGTAACAAAACACCTAAAGCTAAATTTAAAACTCTTACTTTTCCTGAGCTTGTGCTTGCTTTCTAAGTTGGCAATACTAATCTTCATACACTTAGCTATGTACAAAGACTTTGACAAGCCTTGTATTGGGATTCCCCCTTGTACTTTTCAGTCTCTAACTCTCTGAATATCTAGAGTCATTCAAAAACATATTCTTAGCTGAGCATTAAGTGGCTCACATTTTCAATCCTTCTAGTCTGGAGGCTGAAATCTGGAGGACCAAGATTCAAAGGCAGAAAATTCCACAAAATTTTATCTCCAGAATAAACAACAAAAATCAAATGGGCTTTAGGCAAGACTCACATGGTCATGCACCAGCACAGAAAAGCAAATGGAGCAAGTTTAAACTCTCAGTACTGACAAAAATAGTGATAATAATGGTGCATAAATAAAATTAAAATTGCATTTCTCATATATGTAATTATTTGTGTGAGTATATGACTATGGTGTTCCCACTTTTTCCTGCTAACCTGAGAAATCATTCAGCAGTTCCTATTTTTAAGTTTTTAGCATACTAATACTTACAAACTGTGATATCTAAACCAAAAACAAAAGAAAAGCATACAATGAAGAAGCCATGATAGGAACAGAAGACAGTGTCTGCAGGAGGGAAATGGGATGATAATATAGCAAGACCTTAGATGTTGATTGTTTCAGGCTTGAAAAGTGTGGAATAAATGGCAGAAAGACAAAAAGAAATACGTAGAGGAAAAGATGGCAGAGAAAGAAGCTGTCATGAATTTGCTATCTAGTTAGAGTAATGGATTTTGTTTACCTCTCAGTTGCTCACGTCATGGCTGATTAATAGAATGAATACCACAGCCATGTAGTACTTATTACCGTGTGTATGTATGTATGTATGTATGTATGTATGTATGTATGTATGTATGTATGCATGCATGCATGCATGTGTGTTAAACCCTTGGGGACTAACCTTTAAGATGCAATCTTCCATTCACTTAATCATTTAAGACAGCCCAACATTCTTGAATACATGAGTCATATTCTCAGAATAACAACTTTATTTATCAATTTTCCCTTAACATTCTTAATTTTTCATTCTCTTTAGTCATCCACTGATACTTTCATTGCAAATTATGCAATATTTATCATTCTTTTTTCATTTCTACGTTCAACTCTGTATTTTAAAGACCATGCACTTTTGCTACAATTTGTGTGTGTTCAATTCTTTGGATTGCTATGCAGATTTCCATGGTATTTGTAAAAGCAGGTAGCAGGACTGGATTTGGCTACTGAGCCATAATTTGTTATCCCTGGGCTAAGAAAAAATATGATTCATTTTCCATACTGGGATTAAGTTATTTTATAAAGTAGACCCATCCCAAGATGAGCATCTATAGAAAATTGCTTCAGGTATTTCAAATTCTACTAATACTTGAAATGCTTTGCAAGGATGAGGAAGTGTCTCAGTGTAAGCAAAAATATCAAACGACTACACAAAATGACAGCCTCTTCTTTTCCAATAAGAGGAGCATCTAGCTGAGAACAGTAAAGAGAATAAAAGCATCAGTAAAAATCCTATTCATGAGGATATTTTATTAGACTGTAATCTGTTCTCTGTACTCATATCTTGGAACTCTGTGACCATAGACCTAATGTTTTCTGCTCGACATTCCCAACTAAGTGACACAGAGTTATTTTTGAACTTCAAAAATACATTTCTCTAGCTTTATTCAGTTCTTTTGGAACATACATGCATTTCAGAAGTTAGGGAATTCTACACATCTTCCTAGAATTTTAAGAACCTTGCAATTTATAAATCTGAGATTAGAAAACTGATGTAGATTCAGAAAGGGTGTTGGAATGAAAGCAGACTGGACCTAACCTTAATGCAGGATCCTGCGTCACGTACACAGGATGAAGCATTGACTTCCTTGGTTTTTGTGTCCTCACTATTAATGTAAGAATTTTTGTTTGTTGCCAGGCATGGTAGCTCACACCTGTAAACCTAGCTACTCAGAAGGCTGAGATCTGAGGATCAAGGCTTAAAGCCAGCCCAGACACAAAAGCACCTGAGACTTTTATCTCCAGTTAACCTCTAGGAAATGGGAAGTGGAGCTTGACTGGAGGGTAGGTCAGAAGCCTTGAGCTGAAGAGGTCAGGGACAGCAGCCAGGCCAAGTTCAAGCCCAATGACCCACAAAAAAAAGAAAAAAAAGAACTTTCTTTGTTGTTAATTTCTAGGGCAAAGTACTTGTGCCTCATGGTGATGAATTTGAAAATAAAATTTTTAGTGGTTCTGAAGAGAGGCTTCCAGTTTCTTCTTCATGAACCACTTTGTAATTTTGTATATAAGATTGTCAGAATGTTATTTAATTAACAAACAGACTTTTACAATAAATCAAATGTTGGTATAACATAATGTAACAGTGACCTATAAAAGAATGAAAAAAATAAGCACTTCCTTCAAATACACGGTGTGGTCAGGAAGCCTGACCACATCAATGACATGTGGCAAATACATTTTTTAATTCTGCAGAATATTCTCAATTCTACCATACTACATATCCTGGAACTTCTTCGATCAGTTCGCCTATCCATTTGTACAGAAGTTTCTGGTTACTGCTCTTACAGTCTCTGCATTTAGATACTACATTATTACTTTATGATAACATTAGTTGGTAATTCCTTAACTCTTTTCACTGATGACCTTTTAAAGCTGCGTAATTAGAATAAGTTGTGGTTATTGTATTCGAATCTGTATCCCATGGGCCAACAAGGCAGCGCATTAATTCTCTGCATCACCCACTCTATGTGCGGTGCTACCAGCACGAGGAGATTATTCTTTGTAATTACATAAAGAAAGGGTCTATTTAGTGTTAACTGACCTTTTTGTGACTGATCAGCCTTTTCCACCACTGAAGTAGAAATGTATATCATTAAAATGTGAGTAAATAGGAAACCTTTCGAAATCTTAAACTACTCATATCAGGAGGTGCAAAGGAGAAGGAAAGGACTCCTTAGGTTTTTCCACCACAATATTAAAACAGCAGCCCTCTCCTACCCTCCCCCCAAACTATGAAAAAATACATAGAAATAATTAACAAGGAAATGATATGTAAGTATGCTTCCGAGTCACAATTTTTGGATGAGTGGACAACATTTTAAAAAATATTTTATTATATTGAACAGTCATATTAAAAAGTTAAAAACAGGTGTTTCCATTCAATTGCGCTTTTGTGAATGAAATGCATCTTGACCAATGTCACACTTTTTAGTCTTCTCACCTATCCCTCTCAATCCACCCTTTCCCTTGTTTTTCTTAATTTTGAAGGAGATTGAATTTTTACTGCATTCTTTCTCTCTTCACTCATCTATTCCCCTTCCCTGACCCTACTTGATCCCTTTAAAAACCCACTTCCTAGTGTTTATTTTATTCCTTTGTAAGGAATTGTAGTTCTCATCTGAATCTACGGTATTTCAGTTAATGCAAAATATTTTTTTAAAATCAAAGCATATGTTCAGGACTAAAATTAAAAACTAAATATAGGAATTGTTGTGTCAGTCATTGCTGACATTATACCACACTCAGGAATTATTCTAAGATATAAATGTCATATTTCATATAATAATATAATAACCATGTAGTTATAATATAATAATCATGTAGTTTGACTTGAAAAAATAAAGATCAGGTGACATTAATTTTTGCATGATTTGATTGTATGATTATTGCTGTGATTTGTGGAATCAAATGCTTCCGAGGGTGTGTACAATCATAAAAGAAAAGTGTCCATGCAGAATGTAAGTGTCCATGCCAATGTAAGTGGCACTTAGGCAAAGTTTTCCTAAATCCATTGAGTAATTATACAAGAAACCTAGACTCAATGGAGATAAATATTCTCCTTTCCTTGTGATTCCACACCCATATTAATCAGGCACTTTTTTAATAGTTGAAAAGCATTAGTATGTCAGAGTCAAGTTTTTCTCCTGAAACTACAGAGTCCTTTAGATGGACTATCTCCAAAAATCTATTTATCAAGAGACTCCTCCTGAAATCTTGTTATCCACCCCTTCACTTAAAATTTTCTGTCATAGAAACAATGTGACTTTTGTCCTTATTTGTGTATAATATGTTCTGATGCAGTAAGCTGTGTGCAAGTCTCCATTTCCTTATCTGATTACAACTGTGTGATTTTTTTCCCCTGTAGTATAAAAAAACCCTAGTCACATATACACAATGAACAATGACAAACTTAACAAGGAACAAGCAAAGTTAATAGAAAGTATTCATAAATTCTCCAGGGCTCTGTTTGGAACTCTGAGAAGCAATGCCATAAGATCCATTCAGTAAATTTTAGGAATAAACTAAAGGCAGCAATACCAATATCTGTAACCCAGTAAGACATGTAACATAAAGGAAACCTGTGTGTAGTTACATATTTTAGTACAGTAGGGTAATTAAAGTGTTTCTCTGAACCCTGGCAGGGACAGCTTTGCTGGGAAGCTGTCTCTAGACAAACCTTTATAAAGCAATATCTTAAAAATGCTTTTAGACCCCCCCTATAGGGTCCCTCAGAGGGCTTTGCATATATACCAGTTGTCTTTGAATTGTATAAATACAAAACATTTTGATACAATAATTTTTAGAATGAGTCATGAGACAACCTTGATAAAAAGGCTGATTTTTTTCATTTACCAATAAAGAATGTTCTTTTAAGACTAATTATCGGAGAATTGAAGTTGGACAGGAGACCGGTTTCCATGGCAGCACAGACAAGAAAGTGGGTCCCGTGAGAGTTAAAATAGTTATTTGGTCCTTTGAGGCTTCTGGGTATCGACACATATCATTCTTAAAAACTTTCCGCTCTGGAACACTGGGAGAACTCTTGCTGTGGGTGGTAATTGGCATATGGATTTTAAGGAAGCAGCCAAGCAATAATGCCTCTGCACACATAGTAGGTGATTCACCTAATAAATTTTTTCTCCAGCTCTCCTGTATTTTAAGCGAAATGGTGTGCATCTGGATCATTCTGTGGTAATACCTGTGATGAAAGGAGACACTTTTGAAACAATATTGCTTACACAGAAAATGTGGCACCCCCAATTCTGTGATACATATATCCTGCTTATCTCCCACACATTGACAGTGAGTCTTAGTATGGATGCTTGTTCTAATGACATCCAAGAATCATGGCATGCAAAATCGACAGTCAATTGCCTACACCGGTAGATATGTGCCGAAAACATATTGCAAATTTCAACTTATGGTGTGTTGGCTTTTTCATCAGACAAATATTTGAAAGGCACAGTTTAAAATTAAATGGGGTTGTTTTGCCTCGTGGTTGAATGGTGGGTTCAAAAAGTATGGCAGAAAGATGTGGAAGAACAAGACTGTTCACCTCATGTTGGCCAGGAAGCAGAGAGGTAGGAGAAAGGGCCAGGGACAAGATACTGCCTCAAGAACATCCTTCCTTTCTCCAAATAGGCTCTACCTCCTGAAGTTTCTGCCTCCTCCCATATTAGAGTCACTAGCTGGGGTTTAGCCATTCAACAAGAGCCATTTCATTTTGAAATCATAACAGATGAATGCATGAACATGTGTACAGGACCATAACAGTGCAACATTGATCATGAGAACTGGGGATTAGCCACAATGCTATGTATCACTTTGGTACGAAGTATATGAATATCTCACCATTCTAACACTAGTAATGAAGTCGAGAGATAGCAAAATGTTCAACATCACCTATGAATATTTAACTCATAAATCAGGTGGCATCAAGTTGACAATCCTAAAGGGGCCAAGAAAATATTTCTTTTGACTCAAACTCTTCTACATTTGCGTATGTGTAGCCTCACCCATGAAACAGAATAGCTCTACCCCTTGCAATTAACTTGACTCTTTAGATTCAGATGTCAGAGTTCTCCTTCTATTAAGCCCCTTTTTATCCTGCTTCTCCTCCTTAAAAAACCAATTCCATGTACCAAAACTACGTTTTGAAAACTTCTTCCCCCTTCCATGCTGGCTTATAATCCATAGTAAACAAGGTTGCATTTTATCCTTTTTAATACCTGGGCTAGCCTTTGAGATGGACCCTTGAATTAATTTACTGAAAGTTTTGAGTGAAAAAAAAGGCTGAATAAACAAATAAGTAAATGAATGAAAAGCTAGATGTCAGGGTGCTCTGGAGTAAAATTCATCAATAAATACTAGAAATACACATTTGTTTGATGGTAGTTCTGGCAGGAAGTCAATGTTTTCCAACTGTGGGAGTAAACAGAAATGTGGTGCAGCCTGTGAAAACATAGAGAAGTCAGTGAGAGTCAGAAGCACCCCCTGTGAGATACGAGAAAGTCAGGAGCAGTCTACAGTATACTATTAATAACCAAGAATCCTGAGATGACAGACAGATCATCAGAAAAGATCAGGAGAAAAGGCAGCAGATAATTACCCCAGGACAAGAGGATTAGAATTAGAGCTGACAACATCCTTACCATGCATAATTGAAGAAGGACTTGGGTCCTCCACCTAGTGAACTGGATCAAATAAATGCCAGTGTTAGGAACAAATGAGGCTAGGTTCCGATGGCTCAGGCATGTAAGTCTAGCCTCTCAGGAGACTGAGGCATGAGGACTGTGCTTAGAAGTCAGCCAGCGCAGGAAAGTTTATGAAACTCATCTCCTATTATTCACACACACACACACACACACACACACACACACACACACACACACACACACACGGAGCCAGAAATGGTGCTGTAGCTCAAATGGAAGAGTGCTAGTCTTGAGCAAAAGGAGCTCAGAGACAGCACCCAGGTCCATGGTTCAAGGCCCAGAACAGACAATAGAATATATGAGAGTATAAGTGACGCATTAATTTGAATTATAAACATGGTAACTTTATAGGAATCTATGTAGATTTCTGTATGTTTAGTACTGTATATATGCTTTAATTGTAATGACTTCTCTAGAATGTTTGAAATGTTTCTCTTATAATCTCCTTTTGCAGTTAGTCCATCTTCTGTAGTTCATGTGACATGAGGCTTTCTCTGTCTGGATATTAGCTACTCTCTATTAGCATTACTTTACTATACCTATCACAGCCCCAAGACTCAGCTTAGAAGGTCTACGGATCTGGCCTTGCCAATGAACGTACTATGTCTAATCAAATTTTGGAATGTGTAATCAGGTAGATAAGAAAGGAGACTAATTATATATAACCATCACATGAAAAGTGGTTTCAAAAGAGCAAGTTCTAACTTTCCTTAGCAGCCTATTTCATCTAAATAGACTATGCATTAATTAAATTATTGTGACACAGATATTGGGTGGAAATGAATTCAAAACAAGGGTCTAAATTATTTGTTTTAATTACTGGAGGCTATTAGGTTTTATGATGACAGCACTGTACAGTGTTTAAGAGTAGTGGCTTGTGTTATGAAGACTTATACAATGGTTAAAGAGTTTTGGACCAGTCTGCCTGGATGCAGACCCTAGATTCTTCACCTAGTAGCTGTGCTGCCTTGAATGAGCTATAAGGTATTTCCCTTGTGACGGTCATCTAACAAACATCTGAAAACTTCATGGTGCAGTGTTTGTTATGTGTATGGTACTCTGTACTTGTAGAGAGCACAAGAAGAATGGATTGCCTCTATTTCGTATCTTCTAGTCCATAGATAGACAACTTGGAGATGAAACTATGGCTTCTCTACATGATTCATTCACTCACAGTAGATGATGATAACTAAGCCCTGTGTGAGGATGATTTACTGGTTCACTTACTCAAGGTCTTTCCATGGAGCTTGGATACTTATCACTACAGTGACTAGGAAAACGCACTCAGAAAGAGAGAGGGGGGGTGGGGGAGGGAGGGAAGGAAAGAGGGAGGGAGAGAGAGAGAGAGAAGGAGAGAATGACTCAGATACCTTTTGTTTTCTATAAAGGAGATTGAGAAGTCATAGCATTGTTCCTACTGTACTTGATTACCAAAAATCCAGGAAAGGGAATACCACTATTAAATCAAGTGACAAATTTTTGGAAAAAGGCATGAGACTGAAAACATTTCTGTAACCCTTCTTGGAAACTACAATATACTACTATACTTGCCTTGTCTTCTTTATCCATAAAAAGAGAGTAATTATATAACATTCCAAACAATTGATGTGAGAATAAATTCAGTCAATATAGCCTTCTTAGACTAAAGCATGGCTATAGCAAATACTCTCTGTCCTAATGTTAGCATGACTTCCATTCTAACTTTTATGATCATTTTCTTATTATCCTATTATGGTGTATAGACAATTAAAATTAATTTACTGTCCGGAGTAATGGTCTTTCTCTTTACAGTGACTATGTTAGATTCAGTTTTTATCTACTCTGTGGAGGACTCAAAGGTTAACATTCAAAATTAGTTTTATTTGTAAATTCTTGCCTGTGGTGAATCAAAATGATATCTCCCTCTGTCTCCAGAAGAACATTTATTGGTGTTACAGGCCTGTCACTGAAGCATTAGATTTTAATATTATCATTCAGGCATCCAAAAAATATTAAAAAGCGACTATCCGATTACATAGAAATAGGGATAGAATGTGGTTCTTCTAATAAAAGATAGTTCAATGTGATTTCAGTCAAGTTTTCCAGTTTAAAAGTTTTGAAGTATTTGACTAGAATTAGGACAAGGGCATAGGAAATGGATCTCTGTTTATCATTTTGGCTTTTTGAAGAATACCTATGGCAATGTATAAATCACTACGGATCAACACGGACAGCAGGATTTCATGAGACAAAGATTTGCTGGCCTTAATAAATCTTCATACACACACACACACACACACATACACTATATATATATGTATATATATATATGAAAATATTTGTACAGGCAATTTTGTGCAGATTTACATTTATTATGTATACCCTCATACCACATACATTTCTAACAACTATATTAAAGCATTGATATGATGGCAACTTTCACAAAGAAATATCTTCACTGGCACACAATGGTTATTTTTGTCTCATAAATAATTATCATTTGCTTTTAATCTGAGTCTATGGGTTTGATATTCTTTTTCTTTACTATTGTGAATAACACTATAGTAGGTTAAGCTTTCCATGTGTTTTCATTTAGAGTAAATTTGGAAAAAATGGAAGCCATGAGTATAAATTGCTATGACGGTCACTCAACTTGGCTGATAAATTCTCTATTTTTCAAAGAAAAGTTTTCTGTGAGAGAAACTTATGACAGGAGTTATTAACTGAAATAAATTTATGCATCTAACTTAGAATTATAGATAGTCCCAGACGGTCAATGGGCAGTGAATGATTGGTGCAAAGTTATTTTCTAAAGATTTTGTATTGGATTTGACACACACTTAATTTAGTCACAGAGGATTTTGTTATGTTATAACATCTCCAAATATAAAATACAAAATAATGTGGCTAAAATATATTGATAAGGAAACTTTGGGTACCTCTAAAGGTTCATGATTCTTGGTCTTCCACACTTCCCTCTTGTCTTTGAGTCTGTGAATACCAGTACTCTGAAGCTGTCAGAGATCCAGTTCTTTTTTTTTTCATATATTTTATTGTAATTAATAGAAGGGTTACATTATATTCACCAAATAAAATGTGTATTACGTCAAAAACATTGATACCCTTTCTCATGTCTTGGTCCTCCTTTCCCTCCCTCCACCCCTGGAGATCCAGTTCTAAGCATAGAAGTGTATTCTATTTGAGCGCATAGTGGGGGAAGGGAAAGAAAGGAACACAGAGTGGAAATCCAAGAAGGCCACTGGTGCTGAGCGGGGTTTGCCCAACTCCCAAGAAGGACCAGAGGGCAGGGACAAAGGAAAAGGGACAGACACACTCTGATCACATGGAACTGCACCAAGAAAGAAAATGAGTAAACCCAAGGGGGACATCGGTGTCAGAGCAGACATGTGTTGATTGTTTTGCTCTTTTGCTACAGTTTATGTTATGCCTTTTTGCTAATTCAAAAGATAGAAGCAAAGGAAACAAATGTAAATGTGATTTTAACTATGTATGCTTCTCCTCTAGAAAACACAAGACGATTTGCTGGAAGAAAACTATCGCTTAGCTCAAAAGTATCAGAAGGCTCAGATTATTTACTTAAAGGAAAAGGACTCTTACTTCAGTATGTTCGACAGACAGCTGTCACTGCATACCTCAGTTAAGGACAAGAAGCAGGTATTGGTTTTCCCTTCTTTCTTTTGCTGCTTATTGCAAACTTACAGTAAATTGTCAAGTGAGAAAATAAAATTTTCTTTCCAGTATTTGTCCCTCAGACTTGACTCAAAATACTGAATGTAGATGCACGATTTTAAAAATAATAAATTTCCATAATTCTGAAAGATCTTTTCTCCTATAGGTAGTTTTCGTATTACTGTGACATTCAACAATGTAATTAACTCACATTGTGGAAATTTAGGAAAGGAAGAAAACAAAGATTTGAGTCCAATATCTAGTTTCACTATCTTGGCAAATTACTTAATGCTTTCAAGTCTTAGTATTCTCGTCTATGATGTAAGAGTGAAGTTTTCTCATCTCTGCTGGCAGGGTGACCTCCCGGCATAATTGGTAAGGAATATAAAAAGATACATTAGTAATCATTTACTTCAAAATGAAAGGATTATTATATAACTGTAAGTAATTGTTTCACTCACCTGTATGCTGCTTATAAATTTCACTCTGTTTCTCCTCCACTTACTCAAATTAGAGAGCTTCCAATTATATTGAGTAGAAGAAAGATGCATCTTCTTTTACAGATATGTACTGAAATAATAAAAGTAGGTCAAAAATTAAAGGATTTGAGGAAGAATTGAAAATACATCTACCCTGCCCAAGTCTTAGTGTCCTCAAATAAGTGAATAGGATGTAAGGAAAGAGTCTATCTGTATCTGTGGAGTACTTATTCAATCATTTCCTGTAGGTGGCATTGCTAGTGGGATCCTAAAGATCCTATGGATTGCTAATCACTGCAAAGGAGGAAGTCATCCATTGTTATGGGGAGAATAAAAAAACTTGTTTCTAGGGCTGGGAATGTAGCTAGAGGTAGAGTATTTGTCTAGCATGCATGAAGC
Source organism: Megascapheus bottae (assembly GCF_031878675.1). Taxonomy (NCBI): domain Eukaryota; kingdom Metazoa; phylum Chordata; class Mammalia; order Rodentia; family Geomyidae; genus Megascapheus; species Megascapheus bottae. The sequence goes on from NC_143527.1 coordinate 29,102,921, forward strand.
CCTGGGTTTGATTCTTCCTCAGTACTGCATAAACAGAAAAAGCTGAAAGAAGTACAGTGGCTCAAGTGGTAGAGTGCTAGCCTTGAGCAAAAGAGGCTCAGGAATAAGGCCCCGGCCCTGAGTTCCAGCCCCAGGACTGGCCAAAAAAAAAAAAAAAATCAAGTGTCTATATGTTCATTGTAGTTGTTTTAAATATATGAAATCCCTGAGTAAAATTTGGAGACTCATAGATCTCCAGTGAAAACCCTAACACCATGGCTTTTAGTCTTATTCTAGTTTCATGAATAAGAGCAAATCTGTTGCTAGGTACAAAGAGTGAGATCTGGCACAAAAGGCAATGGCAAATGCTAGGAAAGAAGGTTTATGTTTGTGATTCCTCAGACGAATCACTTTTAGCACACCTGTTTCAGGGAAACTTTCAAAGATTTATTTGGACTTCCAGTCATTTTTCATCTCCATCCTTCAGCAACGGAGGTCATTAAGTGCAAGCTGCCCTTGTCAGTGTCATGTAGGATCAATTTGCTGCAGTGGACAGAGAGGCCTTATTGATGCTGTTAAACCTGTCAGTAAGACATCGTATGTCATTAGCAGCTAATACACTGCTTACGAGATGGAATTTGACCATCAAAACTGAGAAAGTCCTTTACTTATTTTAGTCCATTGCACTGATATTGCAGCTGTTCTGATATACATAGGTGTTATTCCTCTTGCCAGTTCAGTTTGAGGTATGCAAAAGCATTGATCTCTGTTTCCCTTGTAGAATTCCCTTGTCAAATAAAATAGTTGACATATACTTTAGGAATTCTGTATATCTTTTGGTTTTCTGATTAACTTTGGTGACAACTAGAATCCGTTTGGGCACAATAACTAATTGTATTTTAGGAATTGTGATATTCAGGTGTTATAATTCTCTTTACACGAGTTATGCAATATTGTACTTTTAGTTTTAGGCCAAGAGAAGTTGATGGAAGAATAAGATACAAACAATGTCCACTTCCTCAGCATGAGGTTGACACAGATGTTGCAACTATTAGGACATTGTAATGTTGCTTTATCTGCCTGTGTTTTCCTGGTACTTCTCTGTATTTTGAATATTTGCAGTGAAAAGTCTTTCCCCTCTAAAAATCAGACAGAAGCAAAAGCAATTATGCAAAATTCTTATTTTCCCTGTTCATGGGTAACGATGGAATAGAATCCAATCTAAAACTTCTCATATGTCAAAATTAAAAACTAGAAAGGAATGAAGGAAAAAATAGTCTTGAAGCCAGGCTTCACCTCTACATAAATATAGACATTCTCACAAGGAAATCATCAATGTATTTTTAAATATTGTCTTAGAAATATCCATGAGTATTTTGATGAAATCACCAGGTATTTGTTTTTAGTTTCACCTGTTGTTCCTAGATCCACAAAAACTCTAACCTGCATGGAAATGCTGATGTGGTCTGTTGGCTGAAAACTAGATCTCTTCCAAAACTAGTTTAAGGACATTTTTAAATTATTTCATGCCCACTTATAAAGTTAACCCTTTCCTGCTTCAAATACAAGTGATTTTTAACTAGCAGAATAAAAATTGTTTCAAAACCAATCAATATTTATTACTTATGTATATCAAGATGTCTACATTGTGTGCTAGGAAATTTGTGAATACTGTGTATGTACACGCGCACACACATGCACCCACATTTTTATGTATGTGCTGGTAGTGAGGCTTGAACTCAGGGTGCTTTCCCATAGCTTTTTGTGCAAGGCAATAAAAGGTTTTTCACTCTACTACATGAGCCAAAGTTCAACTTAAAACTTTTTGATGATTGATTAGTGATAAGAGTCTTGGACTTTCCTTCCCAGGCTGGCTTTTAAACCTTAATCCTCAGGTCTCAGCCTCCTGAGTATCTAGGAGTACAGGCATGAGCCACCAGTGCCTGACTCTAAAATCATTCTCTTTTTAAATGTTCCTCGATAATCCTGGAATATTTTCTATCATTGCTGTTATGATCCCCGGTGGAAGACATGGAAATACGGTTAAATGTGACAGAAGACCACACAAGTAGAGTAGGATTAACTGCATTGAAATTTGAGGTGACACTCGAGTGTTTCTACATCCACCTACTACATAATCTTAGTACTACATTAGTTGGTGTTGCATATTGAGACACTTGGAACTTCACAGGACTTATTCCTTAAGTTAATCAAAATCAAACATCACTCATTCTGCCATGGATGCAAAAGTATACCGAGGAGGAGTATGCTATCCTGTCTCTACCTCACTGCTCAAGACCAGGTCCCTGAAGGGGTGGGGAGGATTCTTTCCTAGACTGTACAGAGAATCAGAGACCTTCTGCAGCCCCTCTTTATGCCACCCATGGAAGAATCATCTGTTTTTGCAAATGAGTCTGCATGGCTTTGTCTTGTTGAGTGCAATTCCCATTGCAGACTCTCAAAAACTTTTATTATCTGTGTCTCTTCTTACCTTTTTTTCTCTTTCATCAGTTTTCAAATGTGAATTGATTTAGACTGAAGACAAAATCGATTCTAGCAATGATAACATTATTTTTCTAGAGGAATGTGTAAGTAGCTTTAGTTGTCATTTTTATAAGTGTTTCCTAATGCTTGTTACCTGGCATATAAAATTCTGCTTTGGGTGGTGATTTCTCAGTGGTTGTCTAACTATAGAAAGAAATTCATTTCATACATAGGAAAATCATAAACATTTCCAGTTGTTTTTTGCTTAAAACTTCTACTTCTTAGAACACAAATACTTGTGACATGTGCACACACACTCTTTCTATATAATACACACTCATATACAACACTAAAATTCCTTTGACTTCTATTTCATAGGAAACACATGTGTATGTCTACATGTTTGCTCTAAAGGGTTACTCACTTTCTAGACCTGAGAAGCTTCCATTAAATTCCTATCATCCCTTTCTTTGAAAAGTTCTCAAAAACTTTTCGTGATTCATGTAATTATAGTAGACAACTGGTGGTCAGTTGTTTTATTTCCATTATATAAGCTTCAATGAGAAATGGCTAAACTTTATTTTTGGATTCTTTTTTAGAGAAGTTTAAATAAAATCAAACCATTTTCTCGGGTCAGGTCCATTTTTGAGTGGAATATAGATTTATGTACCTTTCATGCAGTGTTGAAAACAGATTACTTTGGTGGAGTTACATAGCAATGAGCAAGTTTTGATATTAGCAACATTTTAAAAGTTATGGCAAAGGATCCCTGGTAGATCAAAGTCAGTCAAGGTGAAACTTTCAAATCTATATTTCACATATTTATATATATATATTCCTAATTAAATTTTACATCTATCTTGTGGCTCTCACAAAATTTGTATTTTGTTCCCCAAGGTATCTGGTATCTTGTTCTCCAAGTTATCTGGAAGTGTCTAAAGACATTTGTAGCTGTTCCTAGAATCTAGTGAAACATGGATGCTTAATATCCTTAACTATACAAGACAGCCTGAACACATCTGTCTGTCTGTATATCTACCAATCTATCTGCACAATGTGACACAGTATCATTTATCCCCTTCTTCAGGAGTTAAACTATATTTCAATAAATAAAATTTTTGGAATCTGTTAACTCTATTGGTCATGAAATTCCTATTATCTCTCTAGGGCCTTTCTTCTCATGAAATTACTTTTATATATGGTATTAAACATGTATTCCCCATACATGATGTTAAACTTCAAAAATATAGAACATATATACATGTATGTATATACATATATATATATATATATAGAGAGAGAGAGAGAGAGAGAGAGAGAGAGAATAGGAGAAATCTTTATATTAAAATTACATTTATTCAGGGCGCTGGCTCATGTCTTTAATCCTAGCTACATAGGAGGCTGAGATCTGAGGATTGTAGTTTGATGCTAGCCCAGGCAGGAAAGTCCATGAGACTCTTATCTCCAATTAAACACACAGACATAGACACACACACACACACACACACACACACACACACACACTCACACACACACACAGCATGTGAGTACACATGTATGATTAGGCCTAAGGTAGAATTTAAAAGGACACATGAATAAAAAAGATTAATGTACTTCTTATATTACTAACACCACCTACAGTACCTGAAACGACATACAAGTTTCTAGATAAGCACAAATATTAAATGTCACTAGACCCTTTCTTGAAACCCATGATGTTTTATAAAAGATGGAGGAGACAATAAAAAAAAATGCATGTCCTGAAAACGCAAATACTTTACATAGTTTCAGAATAAGTTAGGATAAATGTTCCACATAATGGGGGTAGAAAGTATGATACAGCTGGGCAGTGACTCAGACTTAAAGCCTAGCTAGTCTGTGACACTTAATTCTAGTTAACCACCAGAAAACAAGAAGTGGAGCTGTGGCTCAAAATGGTAGAGCACTAACCTTGAGTGGAAAAGCTCAGATACAGCACCCAGGCCCTAAGTTCAAGTTCCACAACCAACACACACACACACACACACACACACACACACACACACACACACATGAAACACAACATATACATACACAGTTTGAGACTAATACATTGAAAGCCTAGAAAGAAGCTCTAAAGTGTGAAACAGTGATGTGATATTGAGATCAGATAGACATTTCAAGTATTTTCCTCTTGCCAGATGAAGAATGCCTGTCACAGCTTTCCTAGTCTAGCAATCTTAAATGCAGCAAATATTCTTTTTAAAACACATACTGTGCCATCATAGTAAATAATGACTTGAAAAATTATATACACAGCACTGACAAAAATCTGAAAATAAGATTAACGATAATGCATTGCATATTATAGCGTTTAGACTTTTGTTAGATTGGGTCACTTCTAAAAATAATTTTAGAAGTACTGCCTTTGTTGTTGGGTATCAGCATTTGTGTGGAATTTTAAGGACCTTTTCTCCTTTTAAAGAGTGGTGTAGGTGATGCACACATAGGTTATTGACGAAAGTGCATGTTAAAAAGCTACTATCTGCTTGTTGTACATAGAAAAAGAGCCAAAACATAATCTGTAAAAGCAGAAAAGAATCTGGCTTGCTTGACTTTTTGTATCAAGCATGCTACAGCAATCTTTTGATTCTAATATGAAACTATAGTAAGGATCATTGCACTAATGCACGAGGATTTGTGATAATGTTGCAGAAATTTTACTGTCAAAACTGAACCGCAGTGTAATGACTTTTGTTATCATGGTTTCTAATAACTATTCAGCATGAATTGACCCTACATATGTTTTCTACAATGATGTGTCAGTTACTCAGAAAGCAAAGCAAAACAAAACAAAACAAAAAGGAAATTAAAAAAAGAACAGCAATGTTGTATCTGACTTTATGATCATCTTTATTGTCAATATTGTCACAATAGTTGCAACAAGAACACTATATAAACTACAGGTTCACCTGGAAATAGAGATATACATGTTGTGACAGTTCTGACCAAATGATCTTACAGGACATGTGAATACCTTTCTTTGCTTGCCCTGGGCACTGCTTACTGATTTATTCCTCAATTTGTTCTTGTTACTCTCTGCTGCTAAATAGAATCTGACAAAATGTCCCTTCCTCCTCCTCCAGATTTACTTTCTCTTCCATTTTATGGTTATCTCTTTCAATATATTTTTGGTTTACATCTCTTTTCATTGAAGTATATTAAGTACAAGTAACATCATGTTGCTGTTCTTTATGTTATTAAGAAAAAAAGGGGCTGGGAGTTTGGCCTAGTGGTAGAATGCTTGCCAGTATGCACGAAGACCCAGGGTCGATTCCTTGGTATCACGTACATAGAAAAAAGCTGGAAGTGGTGCTGAGGCTCAAGTGGTAGAGCAGCACTATTCTTGAGAAAGTCCAAGGACACTGCGCAGGCCCTGAATTCCAGCCCTAAGACTGGCAAAAAAAATGCTTCCCAGTATATATTTTGTATTTGTTGTATAGTCTTCATAATACATGTCTCTTACTGATGCTAATTTGATTCATAATTACGTGGGGAGTTGATGATCACATTTCAAATTACTAAACACAGGTTATGTAATTGTGGTTAGATATAATTCCTTGGACCAGTGTGTAAGAACTGCATCAAAATATTAGTTCAGGTAAAATCTGAGGTCATGATCACCCTTCAGATAAGCATCTGAGCATGTTATGCACACATTCACCTAAAACTAATGTGGCTAAGGTCACAATCCCGAGTTTGTCAATGAAAACGTGACAAAGAGCAGATTCCAAGACCTCCTGAAAATGAGATGGATCATCATTCTCATTTTTCCTTGCCTCTTTGACCTGATTGATATCATGGGACACGATTTAATGGGTCTGGCATGATTTGCTATTGAGAAAGCCACATTGGTATTTCATAGCACCCATGCTTAAATAGGTGATTAAAATTTGATTGATACCTTCTGATATCATCCCAGATAACCAAGTCAGATTCTCTTGTCTCTTCTATCCCAATGCATGGTATGTATACATGACCACATTTTCTAATATTTTTCCTTTCTGAATGGATTTTGTTTTTTAAAAAATGCACTTTCCATATTCAAACAAGGATCACTTGGACTTTGATACAGACAGCCAGTCACCTTATTCTTGTGATTTTATACAGGTCATTTTATCCTGTCTGTTGAGTGGCTATACGGCTATACCTTTCTCTCCTCATGAATTCATCTAACAGTTCAGAGTTGAAGAAGTCACTGAATTGCAGGCTGTTGGCTGCTAACTGTAGAAATCTCTCCATTCAATAATTCTGTGTAATCAAATGAATATTGACAGGACATGCACTAATTTCCTTCCCTGTATTTCAGAATATGGCTTTGTGTTTTCTAATCTTTCTCCTTAGCTGATTTGGAGATTTATTGCCATATTTATGGTACTCTGTCATAACTTCAGTATCTCCCTGTAATGTGATTCTGTGTATTTGTGTCTATTTTCTCCTGAATTTGTTTTTATTAATCAAACTAATTGAAATTTGAGGCATTCAACCTTTGTCTTTAATACCATATATATTTCTGAGTTTCACCAATTTTGACCATTACACTGCCTGCCAATGTTTCTTGTGAGTACTATATCCTAGCTGGTATGCACATTCCTAAAGATCTTTGTCTTAGTCCATACTACTTTGTGAGATTAGCTGTTGGGCTAAATAGAGGGAAAAGATTAAAAGATATAAATACAGTTCACAATAAACTGCCTAACAGAAAGATTTTGAACATTTTTCTTTCACCTTTGATTCAATACATTAATTCATCTTTCTTAATATAATTATATAGGTAAAGCTAAACCTCTGAGAATCATTGATTGCACATTATACATTGTTTTTGAATTATTTTATTAGAATTAAAAATGTATTTATGATGAAATTTTATCATGTCATCTTCAAACTTAATTTAGACTGAGGAGGAGGAGGAAGAGCAGAAAGAGGAAGAGGAAGAGGAGGAGGAGGAGAGATGCCAGTAGCTCATGCCTATAATTTGGGCTAGTGATGAGGCTGAGATCTATAAATCTCAGTTTGAAGCCAGCATGTGTAGTAAAGTTTATGAAAATTTTATCTAAAGTTAACTAGTGAAAAGCCAAAAATAGATCTGTGGATCAAGTGGTAGAGCACCAGGCTTGAGTAGTAAAGCTGGAGGACATTGTTTAGACCCTGAATTCAAACCCCTGGCACAAAATAAAAGATAATAATAATGATGATAATAATAATAATACCTCTGCAATATCCTAATGTAGAGTATATACATGAATTATTAAATGTTATCTTCAGAACTAGATAAAATACTACATTTAGAATAGAGATGAGAAAAAGAATGAAAAGAGGAAGGGGAAAATGCATAAGATTCAATATGTATTTCATAAATTTAGAAATCTGATTGGGAGGGATGTAGAAGAATGATGAAAAGGGTGACATTGATTAAGACTTATTATTCGATATACTGCTTTTTAAGTAGCAACTCCTTTGTACAACTACTTAAAGATAATAATAAAATTTTGTAAAAGAGCAAGAAAATGAAATACTTCAATAAGTTCTATATAGCTACATATATACTTAATTCACATTCTCAATTTCTTAAAAACAATTTCAGAAAATCTTACAAGTACTAGCCCCATTCTATTTTTTGTAGAAAAAATCTCTGACATGTTGTCTCTATTCATGTCTTTGTTTTGATCATTAAAGAATATTAATTAATTTCCCAGAATACTAGTTTTATTTCTGTGGATTGTCCACATGGTGATCTTTTTCCATGGCCCTGGAAGTAATAATAACAACAAAAATCTCTTGTTTTGGGCCAGGAGTTTGGCCTAGTGGTAGAGTGCTTTCCTAGTATGCATGCATGAAGACCCAGGTTCAATTCCTTGGTACCACATACATAGAAAAAGCCCGAAATGGTGCTGTGGCTCATGTGGCAGAGCGCTAGCCTTGAGAAAAAAGTCCAAGGACAGTGCTCAGGCCCTGAGTTCAAGCCCTAGGACTAGAAACAAAAATCTCTTGTTTCCATTTGTTGGAGTTCATGTCACAAAATATTAGTTTATATGAGCCTATATACACTGAGCTAAATCATTTATTGTCTATGCAGAGCAGTCTATTTGTTATTCTTTTTTTTGGGGGGCTTGAACTCTGGGCAAGGGTGCTGTCTCTGAGCAATTCAGCTCAATGCCACCATTCTACCACTTGAGCCACAGGGACACATTCAGTTTTCTGGTGCTTAACTGGAGATCAGTCTCACAGGCTTTTATGCCAGGGCTGGCTTTGAACTTTGATCCTCAGATCTGAGCCTCCTGAGTAGCTATGATTCCAGGGATGATCCACCAGTGCCCAGCCCTTATTTTCTATTTTTCTGTCCTTTATAATTTTATTGTAAATGCTCTGTGGCTCCTTCTAAACTAAAACTGTAACTCTAAATGAAGTACAGCCACATCTAGGATAGGTTAGTCAAAGGGATCTTTCCAGTCAACATGAGAATGTTCTTCTATATGGCATTATTTCTCTAAATGCTAAATGAACAATATTTCATTTATTAATTATAACAACTATTGTAAGTAAGGTAAGCAGGACCATTTTTATGAAGTCAAAAGTGAAAATTCAAATACATGATACAATTGCCCCTAAAGTCCAGGCAGTTGTGTGATTTATAAATTCTACTTTTGTTCAAACAATTCTTTTCAACTTGTATAATCTCATTGTCCATAGGTTGGTCAGTTGGGTGTACTTTGTGCCTGACTTTCATTACATGATGAATGAATAATGTCTTTTAACCTTGATGAATTGATTAATTGTTGATGAATTGTTTAATTCATTATTTTGTCTATCTGTATTGATAGTATATGCTTATTACCAAAAATTTGGAAAATAGATGAAAGATTAAAAGCATTACAAACACCTACAGTCGCACTGTAAAAGACAATTATTACTTCATGTTTGACTCATTTTATTTCCGTTAAGTGACTTGATATCCTCTGACATGTAAATATTGTGAATTCTGGAATCGAGCTCAGGTTTACTGCTGATCTTCTACATCTACCCCTTCCTCCCTGATTTCTGCATCTAGATTTCTTATGAGAGAAGAATTTGTAAACATTTTTATTGGAGACATTTAGTAATGTTTATATACCAATACAGTTTTCAGAAGGCAAGTTTATTGCCCATCCCAGAGTAAAAATGATTATAAAGATTCTAATTAAATTAGAGAGTTGGAGAATTTGTTCTAAAGAAAGTTGCAGTACTTCTTAAAAGCTAACAACTTTCTTACATTAATCTGGGATTATTAAGTCTTAAGAGCAGATTTAAAATTGTCCTCCATCCTGGCACATAGGTGATGTTGGACGTGTTTGCTAGACAGCTAGGATCTGACATTTTTTGGCCATTATCCCTCTACTGGGGTAAGTGTAAAAGTGGATGATGGAATACTTGGGATTTGAATCACATGCTGTAAGTGGCACAAGAATACATGTGCAGTGAGGTAACTTCTGTGTTTTTTTAATCATACACAGAAGCCAGGTACTGGCGGCTCATACCTGTAATCCTAGCTACTCAGGAGTCTGAGATCATAGTTCAAAGCCATTCCAGACAGAACAGTCTATGAGACTGTGGCCCAAGTGGTACAGTGCTAGCTTTGAGGAAATGAATCTCAAGGATAGCGCCTTGGCACTTATTCAAGCCCAGGGATCGGGAAAAATAACAATAATGATAATAACAATAATAATATAAATGATACACTGAGTTCATGTGGTGTGGTAGGAACATAACGAATTTAAAGCAGAAGGAATTCAAGATGATTAGAAAACAGCCTCTTTTCCTTATGGAAAGCCTCATTATATAGACAGAGGTGTGCTGGGTTAAGCATTAAAACAGACTCATTAAGGACAAGTAGGTGAGACTAGGTATTTTTCATACAAAATATGAATTTGCTGTCATTTTATCTGATTTGGAGACAGCTCATCAAAGAAAACATCAAAGAGGTAAAGAAAACGTAGTTTATCAGGCACAGTGGCTTACACCAGTAATCCTAACTACTCAGGAGGCTGAGATCTGAGGCTCAAGTTCAAAGCCAACCCCGGGCACAAAAGGACCTGAGATATTTATTTCCAATTAACCTATAGAAAATGGAATGTGGGGCTTGGATCAAGTATAGGGCAGTAGCCGTGAGCTGAAGAGCTCAGGGACAGCACCCAGGCTGAGTTCAAGCCACATGACACATACACACAAAAAAATAGTTCAATTTGTGGCACACCCTCTGAGAAAGCCTATAAAGTATGTAGCAATTAGGGTAAAAAAAAAGGATTGTCACTGAAGTAGGAAGCATGAATTAGCTACACATGAAGAGCGAATAAAAGCATAAGGTGCATTGCTCTGAGTGGATCCACCACTAAAGAGACATTTTAGAGCAATATTTTTACATTTTGGATCACAGACAGCATAATGATAGTACAATGAAATTATTTTCAATTTCAAATTATATTCTAATATTACATTATATAAATAATTATATATGCCAGTAGGCAAACTATTATTTTATGTAGGAAGTAGCACAACAACATGTGGGCTACAATCTTAAAAAACTGTTATATTGTCCATAGAAATTTTTTCCATATATTTTTATTGTAATTAATAGATACATTATATTTACCAGATAGAAAGTGCATTACTTCACAAAAATTGATACCCTTTCTCATGTCATGGTCCCCATTTACCTCCCCCCTCCCCGCTGCTCATATTGATTTCCCCCCTTCCCTATACAATTTCAAATAACCAATTAACCATAAATAAAATATATCAGAAAACAAGGTGAAATACTGTAACAATATGAGATAACCAAAAGAGATGAGAGATAACATAGCACATTAAGGACAGTAATCATTCATAATATGGCTTTTGTTTCTATATCCTGGAGGTCCTTACATTTAGTGTCATACTATATGGCCTTATGTATCTAGATTTTGTTCTATTGTAAATCTCTGCTAGGAGAGCACAAGGTTTCTACTGATTACGACAAATGAGGGAAACCACTGAGCCTATGTTCCTTTGAGTCTGGCTTACATCACTTGATATGATTTTATCTGAGTCTTTCCATTTCCTTACAAATGGGGCAATGTTGTTCTTTCTGACAGCAGCATAAAATTCCATTGTGTATAAATATCACATCGGGGCATCGGGGCTGGTTCCATATCTTTGCTATGGTAAATAGTGCTGCAATGAACATCGTTGTTCTAGTGGATTTAGTATGTCCTTGTTTCTGGACGATTGGGTAAATGCCAAGTAGTGGAATTGCTGGGTCATAGGGGAGCTCTATGTTTAGTTTTTTGAGGAACTGCCATGCTGCTTTCCATAGTGGTTGAATGAGTTTGCACTCCCACCAACAGCGTAGTAGTGATCCCTCCTGTCCACATCCCATCCAGCATCTGTTGTTATTAGATTTCTTGATCCTGGCCATTCTAACTGGAATGAGGTGGAATCTTAGAGTTGTTTTAATTTGCATTTCTTTTATGGCCAGAGATGTTGAGCATTTCTTCATGTGTCTATAGCCATTCTTATTTCTTCTTCAGAGAAGACTCTTAAGTCTTTGGCCCATCTTTTAATGGGATGGTTGTTTCTTTGGAGACTAGTTTTGGAGAGATTCAATTTTTTGAGCTGTTGATGTATTTAGATATGAGGCCTTTGTCCGTTGTATGGTTAGTGAAGATCTTCTCCCATTCTGTCGGCTTCCTAATTAATTTACTAGCTACGTCCTTTGCCATACAGAAGCTCTGCAGTTTAATGCAGTTCCACTTATCCAGACTTTCTCTCTGATTTGTTGTGTTTCTTGGTCCTTATTGAGAAAGTTTCGACCTGTGCCAAGGAGACCTAGTGTGTTTCCTATTCCTTCTTGTAAAGTTTTCAGTATATTTGCTTTTACCTCGAGGTCTTTGATCCATTTGGAGTTAATCCTAGTACAGGGTGACAAAGAAGGATTCAACTTTATTTTTTTTGCAGGTGCTTAACCAGTTCTGCCAGCACCATTTGTTGAACAGGCTATCTTTCTTCGATTCTCTTTTTTTTTCTCCCTTATCAAAGATTAGTTGGCCATAAGTCTGTGGTTTAATATCTGGGTCCTCATTTCTATTCCATTGGTCTTCAGGCCTGTTCTTGTGCTATTACCAAGCTGTTTTGGTCACTATAGTTCTGTAATAGAGTCTAAAGTTTGGTATTGAAATTCCTCCTGCGCTGTTCTTTCTGCTAAGAAGTGTTTTTGCTATACGGGGTCTTTTATTATTTTATATGAAATTTTGGATTGCTTCTTCTATTTCTTTAAAGAATGACATTGGGATCTGGATGGGTATCGGGTTGAATTTGTAAATAGCCCTTGGCAAGATTGCCATTTTCATGATGTTGATTCTTCCAATCCAGGAACACAGGAGGTTTTTTCATTTCCTCAGTTCTGCTTTAATTTCCTTTTTCAGGGTTTTAAAGTTTTCATCAAAAAGGTCCTTTACATTCTTAGTTAAGATAATTCCTAGGTACTTTATTTTCTTTGAGGCTATTGCAAAAGGAGTTGCTGTCCTGATTGTTGCCTTGTTCCTCTCACTGTTGGCATATAGAAAGGCAGTTGATTTTTGAGGGTTAATTTTATCCCTGCTTCTTTACCAAAGTTTTGAATCAGCTCAAGCAGCTTAGGAGTGGAGTCTATATGGTTCTTTGAATACAGAGTCATGTCATCTGCAAAGAGGGAAAAATTTCACTTCCTCTTTCCCTATTTGGATCCCCTTTATGCTTGCTTCTTGCCTTATTGCTCTGCCTAGGAAATCTGATGCTATGTTAAAGAGGAGTGGAGAGAGTGGGCAGCCTTGTCTTATTCCTGATTTTAGACGGAATTGTCCATAGAAATTTTAAGCTTAATTACCTTTTAATTCATTATGATTTGAGATAGAAAAACTGTTCAAAACACTGAGCATCATCTAACTATTATCTCTACTTTGGCTGTATAGTTACATTGTTTATTTGTATATATATAGCATATATATGTATATTCATCACTTCTTGACTCTTTAGTGTTTGAAAACAGAGATCTCTGTAACTGATTTATTCGTCTCTACTGATATCTATGCCATTTTCAGGCAATGTTGACTGAATTTAAATTTTCTCCTTAAATATTATTTCCATCCCATAGAAAAATTTATTTGGGAGATAATTGCCTTTGCTCTAAGATGCACAAATGAGCATATTTTAATTTATTTTTTTCATAAAGAAGAAAACAAAGTTTCCATCTTGCCAGTGGCCTACACTTTTAATCTCTTTCTTTCCCTCAAGTACATCATCCTCAACTGTTTGATCACTGTAATACACGTGTTCCATAAATGAAATACTAAGTGCTTCTCTGCTAACATCTAGATGACATTAGACCTTTCCACAGGTTCCAGGGGTTGATTTGGGATAATGGAACAAAGCCGTGGGGAAAGCCATCACAGTATGTAGACTGTGGAAATGGATTATCTTATGGATCGAAGCCTGTGATTTTCAGGCTGATGTCCAGACACCAGATGGCTTTAAAATCCTTTCATCCAGAACACTAGCAGCCTGCTTTTGTCACATTGCTCTTGCTAATATTTGTAGAGTGTCTCTGTGGTCCCTAGTGCACGCGCTTATTATTCTATTAGGCAGACATTACTCCTTTTGAAGCTACATCACGGGGCTCCTAGGCTATGTTCCACCCATTGCCATTAATCACTATTTGCCCAGCTTTAGTGTGAAAAGTTGTGTGAAAGTTCTTCCTGGTCAGCTCTTTTATGAAGAACAAGAAAGGATTTTACCACAATCACGAATTTCAAAATTTATTTCATCAGTAATTCCTGTCTATATAAGTACAACTCTTATTGCTAAGAAATCACGCGCACACACACACACACACACACACACACACACACACACACACACACACAGATGAAGCACCCACCTTAGGAAAGGCTACTCCTTTGTCATCTTCAAAAAAACTATACTGCCTAATCTTACATAGTAAGAAACTGTTTGTATAAATACTACTCATTTCAATATTTCATCCAACATGATGTGTTTTTATCCTCTTCTGAGTTCAGCATGAGCAAAAATTCTTTTGCACATAGTGGTATGACTGGACTATCTGTGCTGCCTTTTGAATACTATTCCATACAAATTGTAGAAAGAAAAAAGAAGAGGCTCTCTTTGCATGTTTAATTGGCATTGGCTGTAAATTCTCTTAAGGGGGACAAATAGCATCATAGAATTTAACATTAAATCTGTCATCTTGTTCCTCTCATATGTGTGTAGTGCTATTTTTTCCTAAGTTGACAGAAGGAAAACAAATTGCATCTTTTGTCTGACATGCTTGCTGTGTATGGTTTTAGGGATTATATCCATTTTCAGTATTAAATTCATAGAATAAGCAAAATGTCAAACTTTGTTTATTAATTTTATACTTATCTGTTCCTTTAATATCCTGTCTTGGTTCTCTAGTTATAACACAGATGAACCTAAAGTTTGCTAGAAACATTTGCCATTAGCTTCTTCTAAAAAAAATTAAATTTGAGGATAATCCTACCTCCAGAGCTTATTCTGTTCCTGGCCATTGACTGTGACAGTGGAAGGCTCATCTGAAAGCACTGGTGCATCCCATCTAAAAGCATAAAACATATTACATTTCATGAAAAAGCTAATTCAGATTGTTTAATTCTGGTAATATTGCCTCTGTCACCTTCAAAATCAAAATGTTCTTTCCTGTTATTATAAGGAAAACAACCAAATTGCTAAAAAACCCATTTGAATACACAGCCGCCTTATGTTGCATACTAATTTGATTAAAAACGCTCTTGTCTCCCCAGCATTTGTACATAAAACACATTGGTGAATTTAACAAAGACTATTTTTAATAAAAATAAAAAATAGATCCAATGAGGTTTTGATAACTGCCATCTGCAGCAGTGACCACTACATATACCACCTTTAGACTGAGCAAAAAAAAAAATCTTTCTGACTGTCTTGGAGGGCATAAAACAATTGTCAAGCTATATTTGTTTGCTCACTGCTTTGGGCACTGAGCCAACCTCATTGCAAATAACTGCATTAGTGAAGTGTATCCAAATTATTACAACACAGCGTCCATCCCAGTTATTGCTGTTGAAGCATTTTTTGAGTCTTCATGTCACTAACAAACATTTATCTGAAGGGTGCACCTCACATAAATTCAGGTCCACTTGGATTTATAGAAAAGTGAGAACACTCATTTCAAAAGTGCTTCTATTTTTTTTTTTCTGTCTCTACAAGGAGCCTTTGGAGTTCTTATTGTTAGGATCATATCAAGTCAGAAACGTTTTCCAAGCCCTTGTCAAGTATTTCTCCTCCTGCCTTTTTTTCTTTCATTTCTACATTTCTTATCCAGTATAAGTGCTTAATTATTTTTAAACTGATATTAATTTTGTGCCTTTTAATGAATGTGAAGAATAAAAGCATTGGTACAGGAAAATCCAACAGACCTAAGTCTATGCAATTAAATAGACTGCCATTTTAGAGGTCTTCTTTCCTGTCTCACAGATGAGGCACAGAGAGGCTTTCACAGAGAAAACAAAAATTCCAGGTCTTTCCTGAAGACCAATCTAACCTGATAGCATATTCTCCAATGCTTCATTATTTTTTAAGAGAAAGATGCATTATTTCAGAAGTCGCCTCAGTTCCTGTAATCCACAGGACTGCAAAGTACCTACAGTTAAGATTTCCCCATATGAACCATCCTAAATTAAGCATCCTTCCAAGTTAACATGCTATATATTATTCCAGTTTGTTTGTGTGTTTTGACTGCTGGATCTACTTTACTATGAATTCTCATAATATTATCTTGACTCCCAATTTTATTTTTTAAATCTTGAATTAATACTTGCACCCTCTAACCACCTGCCAACTCAGAAGTGTAGTTCGCAAGGATCTCCACTGAAGCTAGGCTAAGCAGAAAACTCTCTAAGACTTCATCACTAACTCAAGTAGTAAAGTACCAGTTGTAAACAAGAAACCCAAGCAAGCATCAGGCTCTGAGTTTGAACCTGAGTACTTGCATATTAATAATAATAACTGAATTATCTGATGTGAAAACAATGCCTACCTTGGGCTTCCAAATTTGAGTCCAAATTTCCTCCATTATGAGTTACATCAAGCTATTACACTAACCACCTATGTGTAATTTGAGTAAATCTTTTAAGATCTTATTTCTAAATAAGATCACAATTCTGAGGTGCTGGGGCTAAGGACTTCAAAGTATCTTTGGTGGGAGTAGTGGGGACAGAATTGACCTGCTAATGCATATGATCTATCTATCATTCTTAGATCCTCCAAGTTTAGGTCTTTTATGTTTGGGATCATAAATGTTTCTTATTTTTTTTTTAGAAAACCATCAATAGCTGGTATTTTAATCAAGTGCTTCCCTTGAGGACAAATCCCTTCAGCTAAAGCACTCTTGATATTAGTACTGAAACATAGCACAAGACAGAGCCTTATTCACTAGAGAGACTGAAGGAAAGCTGAGAGTTCATTCAGAGCCCTGTGCTCTTTGTTGCCTGGTGTATCACTCTGTGGAAAGAATCTTGCTCTTACAAGGGGAGATGAAGATCAGGGCATTTTAGGTTGGAAGTACCTCTTTTCATTTCACAGATGAAGAAACACTTGAAGGCCTTAAGCAATATTTGGCCAGGAAAAAAGAATTTGCTGGCAGATGGATTAAGCAGACAAAAGTTTTATCTATGAAGAATATTTTATGCCTTAAAATATGCAAAATTAGAGGCAGCAGTTGAGAAGCTGATTGCTGTCTATTTAATAAATAGAGACAATAAAATTCAGATGTGACACAGAAGTGCATCCCCTAAAATGTATGCTACCACTTCCTAACGTATTGTTTGAAAGGTATGAGACATAGAAGTTGTGAATGGAAAGGAATGAACTTAGAGGAACCAGAACAATTAATATCTGCCCTGAGACATCATAAAAGCCTAAGAATTGGGTTTAGTTTTTTTTTATTGTGCTGTTAGTATTTTTTTCTTCCAATTGTGCTCTAATTATTTAGCTGACTGAAGCATCTAAATTGGCATGCATTGTGTCCCTTGCTTTTACTGTTTTTGTTTTTACTTTTAAGTAGCACTAAGGAAAAAGGTTATTATACCTCTCATTATGCAATGCTTACAAAATACATGTATTACTTGGCATGACTAAAAGTACCCATATATAAATGATTATATAACTATATTTCTAACAGTTTGCCTTATGTACAGGAAGTATCAAAGTAGTATCAGCGTAAGAAACCATTTCCTTTATGAGGTTCAGCCAAAGTATTATTACATACGGTCTTTCTATACTTATAATTTTACTTAAGTAATACAATTATAAATTATTTTAGAGTATATAAAATCACTGTGCAACAGCAAATACAGATTTCATCATTTATCCTGAAATTTTTCATTGCGGTATTACCATAATATTGTTGCTTCTTCAATTTTTCTTCTAAAGTAATTCAAATATTCAGTAGTTGCATTTAGGTTTCATAATGGCTTCATTTCTTTTATGGTTATGTTTCTCTTAGAAAATATTTTATTTTGTTTTTGGGTGTTTTTGTTTTTCTTTAGTTTTCTTGATGGTACTAAAGTTTGATGATTCTGTAGACTCAAAAAGCAAATCAGTCCCTTCCACTTTTTCCTTGTAATTGTATTTTATTGTCATGATAATGTATAGAGGGGTTATAGTTACATTCATCGGGTAATAGGTATATTAGTTCTTGAACCATGATACCCCTTCTCATGTTTTTGTCCTCCTTCCCTTCCCTTCACTCCCTCCCAATCATCTTGTTTTCCCCCTTCCCTTCCCTATTTCAAATATATTTCAAATAAACCTATGTACATTTATCTGGGAATTTCTTGAAGCACCATATGTCACAATCCTACAACCAAATGCCTTTCAGAACATAGAAGAATGTCGAATTGACTGATATATCAAAACAAAATGTGAGAAAAAATCAGTAAGTTAGGTAAAGATCAATATTTTAAAAATATTTGAAAACAGAAAATAGATGATACATCTTGAAGTTTCATGAAATAGCTTCCACTTTGTTTATCTTCAAGCCCTCTTAATATGTCTGCACACTTTGGAGATATGAAGAAAGATTTCATTTTAAGTTTTCCAACTATCCTCACTTCTACCTTCTTCTATAGACTTTTGCCAATTTAAACTTGTGGAGTTTCCATAATTTTGAAGTTTATCATAAAAATAAAACATTCAGAAATAAAATTTTCCTAATTGTTTATATGACAATATGATCTCTTTTTGCTTTAGTAGCTTGAGAAAACAGAGCCATGTTTTTCTAATCAATTCTAATTTATACACAATATACAATAATGTTGAACTACCCTTGGCTTCTCCAACCAACAGAATAGTTAAGAAAAACTTAAATTACTACAACACAGCATAGATCCATATACTTAAAGATCATATTCTAATTAAAAAAACTGTTATGGGTATAATGTTTTTCCCCTTCTCCTTGTTCCTATTTCACTTTAATCAATTTTTCATGTACAGAGTGAGTCAAGGGCAATAAAGTATAGTGAAGAGAGAATGAGAAAAGAATGAGAAAAAATATTTGCAGACTATTTATGTGATAAGGGATTAATATTCAGAATGGATAAGGAATTCTAACACTTAAAAAGAAAAATGATAACCCAATGAAAAGATGAGTAGAAGGCCAAAATACACATTTCTCAAAAAACAACACAAATGGCTAATGAATACACACACACACACACACACACACACACACACACACACACACACAGACCCATTCAGCATCTGAAAGCGAGGCACCGGTGGCTTACACCTGTAATTCTAGCTACTCAGGAGGCTGAGATTTGAGGCTGCAGTTCAAAGCCAGCTCAGGCACGAAATACCATGAGA
This sequence comes from Megascapheus bottae, assembly GCF_031878675.1. Classification (NCBI taxonomy): domain Eukaryota; kingdom Metazoa; phylum Chordata; class Mammalia; order Rodentia; family Geomyidae; genus Megascapheus; species Megascapheus bottae. The sequence continues at coordinate 29,122,349 of NC_143527.1, forward strand.
CGCTTATCTCCAATTAACCGTCAGAAAACCCAGAAGTGGCGCTGTGACTCAAGTGGTATAGCTCTAGCCTTGAGCTGAAGAGCTCAGGGACAGCATCAAGGCCCAGAGTAAGAAAAGTCTTGTGATAGAGTAATGCACCTACTATCCGGGGAATGTAACTGTAACCCCTCTACACAGAACTCCGACAAGAAAAAATAAAACGAGTCTCAGGATAGCAAGTGCTAGAGGCAATATGCAGAGAGAGAACCTTTGCATCTTGTTGTTGGAAATATAAATGAGTTGATATAGTACAGTATGGAGGTTGCTCAAAAAAAAAAAAAACTAAAAGGAGGACTACCATGTGATCCAGAAATACCGCTACTGAGAACATTTCAAAAGAAAAGAAACATGTGTGTAAAAGAGACGTCAGGGAACCAGGAAATGGATACACTTAAAACATCCATCATCTGAAATGAATGAAACAAAAAAGCCCACAATGTATGTACAGTTTGGAACACTTCAGTCATTAAAAGAATAAAGTTCTCGAGTTCTGTCATCAGAAGAATATAGGTGGAAATTAAAATCGCATGCTAAATGAAATAGCTCAGAAGGAGGAATTACCGTATGATGCCACTCATGTGGAATCTACCGTCACTCATGTGGATTCTAACAGTCTATACCTCTTAGAACTCTGGCTATGAAAAATAGAGATTACAAAATGGTGTGAGAAAACTGATCAATAGATAATAATTTACAGTCAGAAAGAAGTAAAAATTTCTTGTCTGCTACTAAAGGATATCTCCTAGGGGCTGGGAGTTTTGCCTAGTGGTAGTGCTTGCCTAGCACGCATGAATACCCGGGTTGGATTCCTCGGTACCACATACATAGAAAAAAGCTGGAAGCGGTGCTGTGGCTCAGGTGGTAGAGCTCTATCTAGCCTTGAGAAAGTCCAAGGACAGTGCTCAGGCACTGAGTTCAAGCCCCAAGACTGGCAAAAACAATTTTATCTCCTATACATTTTAAGGAGTTAGAAAAAGGATTTAAAATACTTTTTCATAAAGGAGTAAATGGTAAAGGAGATAGATATATTCAATTTGAATATATCACCTAATGTATATACATATAGGATTATCACATATTAATGGCTAATGAGACGACCTGGATTATTGAGAGTACACTCAGAATTCTTTGTCAAGGACCCAAGATGACATTTTTTAAAGACATGTGCTTATTAGTTATTACTACTGTAAGGTAGAAAACAGCAAAATACTTTCAATTGTGTGTTTATACAGAAATGAACAAACAACTAAGTTGGATACGAAAGAATAGTTCTCAACAACAGAAATGTTGACAGGGTTTTCCAAGGAAAAAATGGCTAGAAAAAAAAATCGATGAGAAATATATTTACTTACTACTTGTTTTTAAAGGGCTCCAATAAAAGGAATATAGGAATTCACACAGCCAGCATAATATTTAGCGGCTGTCAAAAATCATGTTCTAGTAATACTATTATATTTTAGATAAAATAATTCACAAAAATGTATTAAACAACAGCCACCTTTTAATCGTGATCATATGAGACCTTTCTGTAGTGCTTTGATGGTCAGTCATGCAAGTTAAGATATTTTTCATCATTATACTGATTTCCTCTTTGTTCCTAAAGAAGCACAGTCCTTTGGTTCTGCCTTGATCACTGAACAGCTTGATATTTGTCTTCTTCCCAAACATACATGTCAGCTGCTTCAGGTCCTTATAATTATACCTCTCATCTGTGTGAGCCATTGCTGAAACCACCATCCTTAACTTGAACCAGTCATCTTTGTTTGTACTTCATGTTCGAGCATTACAGAATTTTTATAGTTCTTTGAATTACTTGCTGTTTTACACCCTGGACTTACTATGTTCATTTCAACCTCTTACTCTGATGTCTTTGGCATTAGATTCCCCATCATTCCTAAATTCTACAAATCTTTGAGCCTCAGTTTTCTTGCACATAAGAAAAGTCAAACCAAGCTTGACCACTTAAGCCAGTACAGCATTTTACTGGTGAATTGGACGTGGTGTCTTGCAAATTTTTCTTCCCAATCTGACTGTGAACCACAGTCCTCCAGGAATCAGATTTTTTTTTTTTGGTAGCTAGGATTACAAATGAGAACCATTTGTTCTTGGTTCATTGTTAATTCCTCATACAAACAAATGTCATCTTCTTCAAAAATCTTTCTCTAGCCATTTCCTTCTTTCTGACATACATCTATTGTGTCTTTTGCTCTTACAGTCATGCATCATGTAACTATTGATTTTCCTGATGATAGCATAATATAAAGGCACGTTTTCTGCTCTGTGCTAGGCCAGTCTAGAAAACAGTGACACATAATGAATAATTGATGAATATGTTAATAAAATTAATAAAAATTGCTAAATAATGCAAGAAGAACAGTGCAAGTACTTTTAAATAAATGTCATTTCTTTATGAATTTATATATGCGATATGTTTTAGTTAGCGTTAACTATGTAAAATCCACCAAATATAACCTTGGTGTCCTTTTAAGACACTTGAATAGTTTAGCCCTATTTCTACTATGTTTGACATTCTTGTGCCTATTTCAAATTGGAGTGAAGCTCAGTGACTTGGGAAATAATTACAAAACATCACATAACAATTTATTCAAGAAGTGGATCTCTGAGGAATGTGAAGTTTCTTGAAATAGCCATTGTTGCTGTACTGCTGCTGCAAAAAACTTCAGTGAATCTTTGACAAATTTTAGTTTTAATTCACATATAGAATTGCTATAACACATGCTTCTCTATTTTTAAAGCCTAAGCTTTATTTTGCTCTCAGTGGTATAAATCTGAGTTTTAGAAATTATGTAACTGAAAATATTATATACTTTTACATGTGTATATATATATATATATGTACATTTGTGTATATGTATATATTTTCAGAGATTTGATCCATAAACATTGTGGAATGATTACTGCAATCCAATTAATTAAAATACTTATCAACAACCATGGTGTACACAATCCTAGAACTTGTCTCATAATTTAAACTTGTACCTGTGACTACTATCTTTAATTTCTTTTCTCACTCAACCTCTCGTAACCACTTTGCTACTCTGCTAAAATTTTCACATACAAGTGAACTTGTACAATATTTGTTTCTGTCTGAATTATTTAATATCATACATCTTTGAGATTTACTAATGTTACATTTCCTTTTCATGTTGCTGAGTAATATTCTTTTTTGTGTGTGACAGAGAGAGAGAGAGAGAGAGAGAGAGAGAGAGAGAGAGAGAGAGAGGAGAGAGAGAGGGAGAGAGGGAGAGAGAGAGGGAGAGAGGGAGAGAGAGAGACAGAGATTCCATGTTTATGGATTCATTGTCTTGAACTTCCCGATTTATTCATTTTTATTGATTTATGTTTTGTTTTGGTTTCTTGGGATAGAGTATTCCTCTGTAGCCTAGGTTGGCCTCAAACTCTGAAAGCTCCTGCTTCCACCTCCAACAGAAACACTGTAATTATTGACATCTATTTCCATACTTAGCTCATTACTCATTCTTGCTAGTTACTTTCTGTGCAGTATATTTGTGTTCACATTTAAAACAGAAAATAGGACTGGGATGAATCCAATTTCTCTGTGTGAGAATAGCCATCCCTGTAAATTTTAATCAGGGACAATAATGTACATTGCACCATGAATTTTTAACATACATATAGTCTTAAAATACTTATTAAGGATCTGAAATCACCAATAACAAGGAAAATGAAAGTATAGGAGGAAACCAGTCCAAAAGGATGTAGAATGCAAGTTAAATGAGAATGCCTCAGCAAAAGGAGGAACGATCTCCAAGAAGAGAGGAAGATAGTCTGAATTTGTGATATGCTACAATCATTCTCAGTCCTTAATTTAGGTATGTTCCTATATTAAATCATTCTCATTGGTGAACCTATGAACTGAGGATACTGAATATTTAGCTGCAGTTTCTGAGCCTCCAGGTGGCAGTGGCATTATTGCAGTGTCTTTTGTGACACAAGAAATCCTAGACTCCTACTTGAGAAATGATTTTAAAAGAATCATTTTTACATTGCTTGTTTGCAGTACAGCCTCATAAAATATATTTTATTTCCTATTCCTTTGTATGATCTACATTAATCACATCTCATTTCTTCATGTGATTTGCATGGTATTGTAAGGTCTCTTGACAAAAAGGCACACATCATTTTAAAACAGTAATAGTGCTATAGTAGGCTTTCATAAATACCAGGAAGTACATGCTAAAATGTCTTTATATGCCTTTAAATGAGATCTACTTTTGTCAGGAATCCAGAAAAAAATAATGTTGTAAGTTATCCTGTGGGCAAGAATGAGGTTGTATTTTTTAAATTGTACTATGAAAGCATTGTGACAGTGAAAAACTCAGTATGTGATTTCAGTATTAAATATGTTTTATAGGGCCGGGAATTTGGCCTAGTGGTAGAGTGCTTGCCTAGCATGCACGAAGACCTGGGTTCGATTCCTCGGTACCATATACATAGCAAAAAGCCGGAAGTGATGCTGAGGCTCAAGTGGTAGAGTGCTAGCCTTGAAAAAGTCCAAGGACAGTGCTCAGGCCCTGAGCCAAAGCCCAGGACTGGCAAAAAAAAATATGTTTTATAAAACTCAAAAACATTCTCAATAGTTAAGGTCCCATTATCCTCAGTAAAAGAGAATAAAGGCAAAACCACAGAAATGCACAATCATTTCAGACTGGAAAAATAAGAGCAAAATGGAAGCCCAGATGTTGAAATACAAACTTGTATTTAAAGGAAATGAATTGTTCTTAATATTTACAAGTAATGCTACCATAGGAATGATCTATGAATTTCAATAATTTTTACATTCTGGCTGGATTGTTTATCTGAAAGCTTGTGTTATCTGAGGAAACCTATAAACAATATTTTGTTTTCCTTGTGTTACTATAATTTGTACACTGGAGGATGGCATAAGTTCCAGGGGGATTATTAAGTTGGACACATTGCATGCTAAAATGTGATCTCCCTGTGAAATTTATAAAATGGGTGATTATCAGGTTTTTTCCATGGTGTTCAGTTATACAAAGGACTAATGTTTACCCCTGTTTCAATACAGTCTTCATGAGTTTTGATGTCACACAGAGAACAATAAACATGTCTTTTGTTTGTACCTGCTTTTGTAACACTGCTTTTGTAATCTCATACCTAAATAATAAGTGCCAGACAGTGTAGCTAAGTGCTCAATAAGTATTTTTCACGTATTAATTAATAATGAGAAACCTACCTATGTAGACTTGAGAAAGCAATGCATTATAGGAAACCATGTGTCAAGATGGTCGTCTCCCAATGACAGCCACCAGTAATTTGCATTCACATAGGACTTAATTCAGAGAGAAAATCATTCTTCAACCAGCTTTTTATATGGCAGACTGGCATGGTATCCTTTAGTACATCCTGAAAAATTCATATGCAAGTGTTAGGAATAGTTCTTTTAAGCAATGAACCTTTTACGTAGACTAATCATAGAATATCCCTGCCTGTGTTTTCTTTATTCCTACTGAATGGCCTACTGATGTTTTCATGTCACTTTTGTCTACCCATTCATTCTTTCATCCCTTTATGAAATAAATACTTCATTAATAAATGCTTTTGTCCAGACACCATGGAAGACAGATGGACTGTCTGCCCTCAACACATTTGAAGCAGAGCATATGAAAGCAGATAATTAAAGAAGTAATAACACAGCATTGAGAACTCATATCATAACTCCCAAAGGATTCTCTGGAGGGAAAAATCAGTTACACCGTATTTTTCTTTCTTTCTTTATGAGTTTGTTCTCCCTGATAGCTAGAGTATATGTTTATTTTTGCAAATTATAAAATTATTATCTCAGGTGTCTTTATGGCTAGGAAAGTTGTCCAATCATAAGCAAAGAAACTGATGAATGGTTTAATGTCAATGCTGATATTTGCATTCATCTGTTGATAGAAGTCATTTTGTCTTCTATTTACTAAATGTGTATACTTGGAAAACATAGTTCTACAACATTGTGGAAAAAGTTTCATCTGACAGACCAAAGACTGAAGATTGCCTTATTTTAAATTTATTATCTTTAAGTAGTTATGCAAAAGTGATTCCATTTAACATCATTTTGCGAATGCCATGCATCTTGATGAATTCTTTTTTTTTTTTTTGCCAGTCCTGGGCTTGAGCTCAGGGCCTGAGCACTGTCTTTGGACTTTCTCAAGGCTAGAGCTCTACCACTTGAGCCTCAGCACCACTTCCGGCTTTTTTCTATATGTGGTACTGAGGAATCGAACCTGGGCAAGCACTTTAACCACTAAGCCAAACTCCCGGCCCAAATCTTGATGAATTCTTGCAGCATTTTCCCTTCTCTTTCAACCCCACACATCTTCTCAAATTACCTGGTTCCATTTTCACATATGGGCATTGAACGTTATGACCTCATCTGCCCACCCTTCCTCTCTCCGTTTGTCTGCTGCCCTTGACCTCAATACCAATACCACATATTCAACCTTCCTGGAACTTATTTTGTTCAACTTTAGGTTAGTTGTTCAAAGGAGTTGGAATTGTGTAAAATCAAGACAGCCCAATCTATTTCACTTTATCTGATTTATTTTGGGTGGTATTGGGGTTTGAACTCAGATCTTCATGCCAGATAGATAGGAGCTTTCCTACTTTCCTATTTTCATCAGAGACAGTCTCTGACTATGACACTATCATCCAAAGCCTCTTGAAATCCCAGGAACTCTCAACCACAGCTGGTTCATTTTTTTGCCTGAACTGGTCTTTGAGCCACAATCCTTCCAATTTCTAATACCATGAAATAGCTGGGATTACAGATGTGTGCTACCGTGCCTACTTCAAGATAGTGTGATACATAAGGAGACAACACATGCCAGATGGCATCATTACAGACATGATGGAACACACCGTAATTCCAGATACTCAAGAGATAGAAATATCAAAATTGTAGTTCAAAGCCAGACCAGGCAAAAAGTTGGTAGGACAAGTTACCCAGGCCCAGTGAATCAGAACAATTACAAAAATGCAAGACCTTATATGAAAAACAAACCAAAAGCAAAAGGACTGGATCTTAGCGAGCCCAAGGGGTAGAGTGCCTTCTTAGCAAGCATAACATTCTGAATTCAACCCCAATGTTGAATATTATAAATAATGAAAGAAATAAGGTAAAGGAATCATCTATATTTAGTTTCCGATGTTCAATTATAAAGCCAGGAGCCAACATCTCTCTTTTAAAATTTATAAGTGAAACATTTGGGAGAGGACACTAAAATGAAGCACTACGTAGACTGAATTATCATATTTTGTATTATCTATTCTCATGCTAAAATTAGAGGACTAATTGTAACAACTTTTGATTCCAATAAAAGACGAAACATTTTAATAACTGACAAATCACAGACAGATCACAGACATAAAATTCCTTGGTTTGTTTGTTTGTTTGTTTTTGTGAGTCATGGGGCTTGAATTCAGCCTGGGTGCTGTCCCTGAGCTTTTCATCTCAAGACTACCACCCTATCTCTGCCTCTGGGCAGTGTCCCTGTGCTCTTCAGCTCAAGGCTACCACCCTACCCTTGAGCCAAGCCCCACTTCCTGTTTTCTAGAGGTTAATTGGAGATAAAAGCCTCAGGTCCTTTTGTGCCCAGGCTGGCTTTGAACCTTGATCCTCAGATCTCAGCCTACTGAATAGCTAGAATTACAGGTATGATCCACCACGCCTGGCAGCCCCTTGAATCTTAATATGCCAAGGTGATATATTTAAGTTTTAGCCTATTTTATGCACTGCAATAGATCTAGTTTTGCCCACGACTGATATCAATAAGATCTGAAATCAGATGGTAATATCCTTGATACAATTAGTATGCACGTAGCAACAAATTTCAAACCATTTCTCCAATGCCTGTTAGGGAAAAGTCTATGCTCCAAATAAAAAGCAATTAAAAAAAAGAATGTGATTATTGCTTTGCAGAAATAACTTTCAAATATTCAGATTGAGCCTTCAACTCTCTTAAATTGTAGCTATGTGATTTCACCTAATAAAAGAAACCAAATGCATCCATGTAATGCATTACTGGTATACGCAGAACAAGGAGAACAAATCACTCAAATTTTCCCACTTAATTATTGTGATAGAGATTCATTGTCATATTATTGACCTATTTGGTCATGCCCAAGTTAATCATGTCTGAACCTTGCCCAGTGGGAAATAAGCTTGTTCACTTTCTGTCTTGCAAGAATATCAACTAAAACTCAGTCACATATGCCTACAGCCTTATTACTGCATCCCACGGTAACCATCCTCTTAAAAAGGGAAGCTACAGACTACAGGGAGCCCGGGAGATTTGGTGTCAGAGACCCATCACTTCCTGGGTCCTGTTCTTTCCCCATCCTGCTCAATCATTGGCCACGCCAAATTCAACCTGACTCTGCTTGCCAAAGCCCTCCCTGCTTCCTCTTTGCAAGGAAGGAGTTGTTTTGAAATACTGAAACCGAGTTTACGTGCAGGAACAGAGTATTAAGCCAGCAACTTCAGTCGCTTATTAAAGTCAAGCATGTGTCTTTGTTTCATGTTGCTAATGATGTGGAACCATAGAAGCCCTAGTATATTTCGCCTGGACGGTGTGGGAGCGAATGCTGAGAGCTCATTACTTGGCTCCCCATTGGAATCCTGCAGGCTTCCGCTCATTGAGGAGACTGTGGGGGCTTTGACAGAATTATTATACTGAATATTTTTAGACTCATTAACTATATCACCAAGGCAAAACATCTCTTCCTCGGATGCAAATGGCTGCAGCTACTGTGGCTTTGCTTTAGTTATTGCAGAAAAAAGGATGAAGCTTGAAAACAACTTAAGGAAAAGACTTTTCATGCCTGAATGTTTGATTTTGCCACTTAGATTGGGACTGGCTATGGCTGTTTTGCCACATTTGAGCCACTTGTATTCAAGAGCTACTTACAAAGATAAACACATTCATTTCCCCATATGAGGCAATAATCAAAATCTTTTTTTAATTTTCAGTGTGTCCTATAATGCATTTTTGGATGAGGCTCTGATGATTATGCCTTGAGCTGAAGGGTTATGATATTCATTCTTCAGATTATAGAATAACTTTTGGTGCCTGACCTAAATCTAAACTGAGACTGACTATGTAGTTAAAATAATAATTTGAGGGAAGAGTTGCTCTTTAATTCAGGAATTGTAACGTATGCTCCTTGGCATGAAAGATGACACACTGTCTTAGATCATTTCAATATCTTAACACCCCAGTCTGATTTAAGGTTGAAAGAAAGAAAGGAATTTTAACCTACCTCCAAATTGTCTTGCTCTCATGGAACTCACTTCCACCTTAATATTACTTTATTGAGACTTTTTGGTGATTTAATTTAGGTTTAAGAAGCCCTTAAAAAGGCAAAAAATATGCAGGCTTTAAAATTAATCCTTTAGAACAAGGGATGGAGACCCACATTAACGGAGCCTTTTACTGTGAAAGTCAAGTTGGACTACAGAGAATTTTCCCAAAAGAAATTTCTAAGAATAAATGAAGTTTGGACATACTGATGGAGAGTTTGTAACTTCTCATACACTAATATTTGCAAGTATGCCAGCATTTGCCACTTGGACACCTAGGCTGTGATTTGTTTTCTGGCATGAAATATTAGGATTTGAACTGAAATAATTTGGACTTTAATGAAAAAAATTGTTGTTTGTACACTAACATTCAGCGCCTTAGAAGAAACACCCCTTGGAGTTAGGCTTTGGTTCATTTCCCACATTACAGTGCTTTGACAATGGTGACAGTGACTTCATACATCAAGAATTTCTCTTGCTTTTCACCAGCATCAGGGAATCTGGAGGGAATACTCTACATCTGAAACATGCTGTCCTGGGGGATTCCACTATCCCAATAACAGGTCCAGTCAAGCAGTCCATTATAAAATGGTGCTTCCACAGAACTGGAAGGGAGAAGACAAAGTAACTTAAGGAGAAAACACATTTTAATAAGACAACAGAACATGATTACAAGTTTGTTATGACGTGTATACTTTGTTTTTAGAACCCATTATTTTCACATAAGAAGACAGGATGGCCTGGCACCTGTGGCTTAGCCATGCCTGTAATCCTAGCTACTTAGAAGGATAAGATATGGAGTCACAGTTTGAAGTCAGCTCAGCAATAATGTTGCCATGAGAATCTTACCTCCAATCAATTACTCAAAAACCATAAGTGGTACTGTGGCTCAATTGGTAGAGCAATGGCTTGGCCCTGTATTCACGCTCCACAGTTGATAAAAGCAAGAAGGCTAGGACTTTATTTTCTTCAGATATCAGGAACATAAAAACAGTGAACAATGTTGAGTGGTAATTGTTTGAGCTGGATGTTTAGAGTTCAGTGAATTTTCAAGAAATTATTTGTTTTGTGGGAGAGATCATGTCACCTAGCTTCCTGGGGAGGTAATCCAAAATTTCTGTCAATGAGTTCAAAAAAGATCATGAGAAATAAAATAATATATATTATTATTATACTATGTATTGGGAAGCTGTAGGAAAACATACTTTAAGTTGTCCTAATGAGGAAGGCTGTTCTCAGATAAAATATATTGTATATGTTTGTTTTGTTTTGTTTTATTGCCAGTCCCAGAGCTCGAACTCAGGGCCTGAGCACTGTCCTTGGGCTTCTCAAAGAGGGAGCGCTACAACTTGAGCCACATAGCACCACTTCTGGCTTTTTTCTATGCACATGGTACTCAAGTCTTTGTGCATGCTAGGCAAGTACTCTACCATTAAGCCAAACTCCCAGCCCTGTATGTTTTTTAAATTGATAGAAAAAAATGGGCAGAAGAGAAGAAAAGCTAAAAGGATTTTTAAAAATTATTATCTGAAGGAATTAAGAGAGCTAGCCCTGACACATAGAGGAGGAATATTACAGTAACATACTACACACAAAGTTCCCAAATGCATATGTGTTCTAATTTTTAAAAAAGTAGAATGAGCATTAAGAAGAGAAATAAGAGGATGGAAACAGAAAGACAACAAGAGGCCATATGTTTTAGACACTTAGATGCCATTGACTTTTCCTGAGAATGAGAAGAAAATCACAAGACTTTCGAGTACAAAAGGCATAAAATCCAAATAAGACTTACACTGGATTATTCTGTGTACTGGGTTCAGAATAGCCTGGTGAAGGATGGTTGAAAATACAAGCAGGGAGGCTATTTTTAACCCAAAGAGACTATATCTGTTATAAAGATGCATATCATTTCTTACCAGTTGAGGGAATACCATTTTGTAAAACAGAACAACCAATCAAGAGTTTCAGATAAGCAAACACATGGAGACTTATGGTGTTTGGGCATGAATACAAAATACAAATTTGGGAGTAAGATACAAAATGTAGTGGTAAATTCACCTGTAGGGTAAATGTTGGTAATTGACTTTCCAAACCTAAAGTACTGAGGTGAAATTGTGACTGAGTGAGACTTCTTAAAACTGACTGTATGGTTACCTCTGTTAGGATTGAATTTAGAACAAAAAGAGCTTGTCTTCTGCTTTTTTTTTGTCAGCTTGGAGAATAGGAACTTTTTTTACACATTGAAATTAATTTACTTGGTATTTAATGAACCAAGTAGATAAAATGAAAGAAGCACAATGTGCTGAGAGTGTGTACAAGATGATAATTAAGATTGACAATGAGATTTATGACAATAAAATCAAAGAACCAACTATCCCAGTGTATTCAGAGGATTTTTAAGTTTGGATGCTGGAGATAACGAGCTGACAAGGTGATGGTACAGCTAAGGTATGGGGATGTTTGAAATTGAGATAGTGAGTATTGGGTTTAGATATCATAAGGCTTCAACACCAGGCAAGAAAATAAATTGAGGGACAAACTTAAGAGACCAAGAAACTGAAAATCTAGAAAATTAGAAGAAATGTATAATGTTTTAGATATACTGGAGACAAGAATGGAGAGATATTGATGAAAGGAACAGTGGGCAAAGATCTAAAGTCAGCAAGTAAAAACTGAGTGTGATGCATATAATAGACCATATAATAGTTCAGAAGGAAAACTTAAGCAGATACAAGAGGACTGATACAATCCCATGTATTCTATCTGATCACAGTGGAGTCACACTAGTTCTGAACAATGCAGTAAAAGTCAAAAAACATTCAAACACTTGGAAGCTGTACAACAAAACTTCTGAATAACTCCTGGGTTACAGATCAGATCAGAGAAGAAATTCAAAACTTCCTTGAATCTAATGACAAATCAAGACACATCACAAAGGAACTTATGGGACACAGCAAAGGCAGTTTTAAGGGGCAAATTTATCGCACTAGGTGCCAATATTAAAAAGAAGAGCATGGCCGGGAGTTTGGCCTAGTGGTTAAAGTGCTTGCCTAGCATGCATGAAGACCCAGGTTCGATTCCTCGGTACCACATACATAGAAAAAAGCCAGAAGTGGTGCTGAGGCTCAAGTGGTAGAGCTCTAGCCTTGAGGAAAAAACCCAAGGACAGTGCTCAGGCCCTGAGCTCAAGCCCAGGACTGGCAAAAAAAAAAAAACAAAAAACAAAAAAGAAGAGCATGTAAGTAAACTAAAAAACCCTGAAACACCTAGAGGAGCAAGAAAAAGTTAATTCTAAAACAACTAGAAGGACAGAAATAACAAAAATAAAATCAGAAATAACAGAGATTAAAATAAGATCTACCATACACAAAATTAATAAATCAAAAAGTTGGTTTTTTGAAAGAGTCAATAAAATAGACAGACCCCTGGCAAGATTAATCAAAAAAAGGAGAGGGGAAATTCAAATAAACAAGATTAGAGATCCCATGGGAACAATCACAACCGATATTTAAGAAATACAGTCCAATGTGAATAAGTACTACCAGGGCCTATATTCAAAGACACAAGAAAATCTAGTAGAAATGGATGATTTCTTAAATAAATATAGGCTACCCACATTGAACAATGAAGATTTAAACAAATTGAACAAACCAATCTCTTACAATGAAATTGCAGAAGCAATCAGGGAAATGCCAACCAAAAAGAACTGAGATACTGATGATTTCAATGTGGAATGCTACAAGATGTGTAAAGATGAAGTAACACCTATACTCTTGAAACTCTTCCAAGAAATAGAAGCAGAATGAGCAATACCAAAATCATTTTATGAAGCTAATATTACTCTCATCCCCAAACCAGGGAAAGACCCAACGAAGTCCAGAAACAAGGGCATACTAAATCCACTAGCATAATGATGTTCATTGCAGCACTATTCACCATGGCAAAGACATGGAACCAACCCAAATGTCCCTCAAGTGATGAGTGGATCAACAAGATGTGGTATTTATACACAATGGAATTCAATGCTGCTGTCAGAAAGAAGGACATTGCCCCATTTGTAAGGAAATTGAAAGGCTTAGAAAAGATCATATTAAGTGAAGTAAGCCAGACTAAAGGAACAAAGGCTCAGTGGTTTCCCTCATTTGTCATAATCAGTAGAAACCTTGGACTCTCCTAGCAGATTTACAATAAAACAAAACCTAGATACATAAGGCTGAATAAAATGGTGCTAAGTGAAAGGATCTCCAGGATATAGAAACAAAAGCCATATAATGAGTGATTGTTGTCCTTAATGTACTATGTTATCTCTCATCTCTTTTGCTGTCCCTTGGTTATCTCATATTGTTACAGTATCTCACTTTGTTATCTGATATATTGGATATATTTGTATTTGGTTATTTGAAATTGGATAGGGAAGGGGGGGAAACAGGATGAGTGGTGGGGGCGGGGGGGAAGGGAAATGGGGACCAAGACATAAGAAAGGTATCAATGTATGTGATATATGAAAAAAATTAAAAAATAAAATAAAAAAATAAATAAAATCACTACAATAAAATAAGAAAGCTACAGGCCTATCTTTCTAATGAACACAGATGCAAAATTCCTCAATAAAATACTAGCCAACAGAATCCAGAAAAAAATTTTAAAAAATCATACACTACGATCAAGAAGGCTTCATCCCACATATTCAAGGCTGGTTTAACATTCGCAAATCAATCAGTGTAATACATTACATCAATAGAGCTAAGGATAAGAATCATATGATAATTTCTCAGGATGCAGAGAAGGCATTTGACAAAATACAACATCCATTCTTCTTGAAAGCACTAGAAAAAATAGGAAGAAGAGATACATTCCTTAAAATAATTAAAGCCATATATGACAAACCTACCGCCAGTATTATACTAAATGGTGAAAGACTGGAACCATTTACCTTAAAATCAGGAATTAGACAGGGATGACCACTCTCTCCACTTCTTTTCAATATAATGCTGGAACCCTTACCCAGAGTAATAAGGCAAGAAAAGAACATCAAAGGGATCCACATAGGGAAAGAAGAAATTAAACTATCCCTATTCACAGATGACATGATCCTATACTTGAGTGACCAAACAAACTCCACTCCCAAACTTGTAGAATTAATAAACCACTTCAGCAAAGTGGCAGGATACAAAATTAACCTTCAGAAGTCAGTAGCCTTCTTGTACACCAATAATACACAAATAGAAGGCCAAATAATGAAAATGATCCCATTCGCAATAACCTCTAAAAGAATAAAATAATTAGGAATCAACTTAACCAAAGATGAAAAGGAATTATTTAATGAAAGCTATAAAAGCCTAACAAAAAAATTAAAGAGAACTCTAGGAAATGGAAAGACATCCCATGTTTCAGGTTAGGGTAAACCAACATAGTGAAAATGGCTATACTGCCAAAATTGATATACAAATTCAATGCAATCCCCAACAAAATCCAAAAGACCTTCTTTACTGAAATAGAAGATATAATCCAAAGGTTCATATGGAAAATGAATAAGACCTAGCATAGCCAAAACATTCTAGGCAAACAGAGCAACGCAAGTAGTATTACAATACTAGACTTCAAATTCTACTATAGAGCCATAATAACAAAAACAGCATGGTATTGGCACAAAAATAGACCAGAAGATCAGTGGAACAGAATAGAAGATCCAGAAATACAACCACATACCTATAGGCAACTTGTATTTGACATAGGAGCCAAAGATATACAGTGGAACAAACACAGTCTACTCAGTTATTAGTGCTGGCAAAACTGGGCAGCCACATGCAGAAAACTAAAAATTGACCATAGCCTTTCACCATGCACAAGCATTAACTCAAAGTGGATCAAAGACCTCAATGTCAGACCGGAAACCATGAAACTGCTAGATGATAGAGTAGGAGATACACTAGAATTCATAGGCACAGGCAAAAGATTCCTGAACAGAATCCCAGGGTCACAACAGATTGTAGAGAGACTCGATAAATGGGACTACTTAAAAATAAAAAGTTTCTGTCAGATAAAAGCTAACCACAAAAGTAGAGAGACAGCGAACCAACTGGGAAAATAATACATCAGACAAATTCTTAATATCCAGCATCTACAGGAACCTCAAGAAACTAATCCCTGCCAAACCCAACAAATCAATCACTAAATGGGTAAGGGAACTAAAGAGAGACTTATCAGAAGAAGAGATTAAAATGGCAGAAAGAATATGAAAAAATGTTCATCATCCATGGTCATAAAGGAAATGCAAATAAAAACAACCCTAAGATATCACCTTACCCCAAAAAGAAGGCCAATATTTTGAACTCAGACAATGACAGATGCTGGCGGGGTTGTGGAGAAAAAGGAACCCTACTGCACTGCTGGTGGGAATGAAACAAATTCAGCCACTCTGGAAAGCAGTGTGGAGGTTTCTTAAAGAACTGAAAATAGACCTTCCCTACAATCCCGCCACACCACTTCTGGGCATCTACTCTGAACATCATGACCCAAGATATGATAAGGATACCTGCTCAACTATGTTCATCTCTGCACTATTCACAATAGCCAGGCAATGGAAACAATCCAGATGCCCTACAGCAGATGAATGGATACAGAAAATGTGGTATATATATATATATATATATATATATATATATATATATATATATATATATACAATGGAATTCTACATAGCCAAGAGACAAGATAAAATAATGACATTTGCAGGGAAGTGGATGAATCTTGAGCAAGTCATGTTGAGTGAGACAAGTCAAGACCAATGGTACAAAAGGCGCCTGGTATACTAAATATGTGGCTATTAGATCCAAACAGTACAAGAGCGAGAACTCAATATTTGTGTCCCCAATGCTATGGACATGCTATTAGAAATATAAACACAACTACATAGACATAAAAACCTATAGACATCATGTTTTATTATATAGATTAATATGTATCTATAATATACAAACCCTTAACCTAATTTTGATTATGTTCTAAAAACTAAGTGCCGGTGATTGTATATAGAGATTCCCTTTTGAATACTTGTTTGTTAAACATATCTTGAAATATGATGTAAAAATCAATGTTAATAAATTCTTTAATAAAAAATGAGTGTGATGTAGAAGAGCATACAATGATAGTATTAGGTAGATCCCAAGTGATATGATAATTTTTTTTCAAAATTATGTGGTCTTATAAAGTGTTGTGTGACATCAGAAGAGATAATAAAGCTAAGTAAGACATCAACACCTCTCTAGGACATGTGGTGCTGCTATGAAGGAAGAAGAGAAGAAGAAGAAGAAGAAGAAGAAGAAGAAGAAGAAGAAGAAGAAGAAGAAGAAGAAGAAGAAGAAGAAGAAGAAGAAGAAGAAGAGAGAAAAGCATTTTTGCAGGTTGGCTCACACCTGTAATCCTAGCTACTCAGGAGGCTGAGATCTGAGGATCAAGATTCAAAGTCAATCTGAGCACTAACAAGTTCGTGAGACTCTTATCTCCAGTTAACTACCAGAAAAACCAGAAGTGGTGCTGTGGCTCAAGGGATAGCTCCATAGCCTTGTGCTGAAGAGCTCAGGGACAATGTCCCGGCCCAAAGTTCAAGCCCATGACTGACCAAAAAAAAAAGAAAGAAAAAGGAAAAGGAAAATACCAGCACTGTGAGAGCTACCTGGGGAATAATGCCATGGGGGAGATTAAAGTTACAGCGATTAAATAAATTAGAAATGCACAGATCAGTTTGGTACAACAGACCTATAACATTGTTACTTTGGGCAACAATAAGCCACATAGGGTAAAAAAATTAAAATATAATACAAATCTATCACTACCAAACTCATAAATGACTTGAGGTGCTATCTATTCCCCTCAAATATTTATAATTTATTACATGGCAACTGTCTTTCTAAAAAGAATGCCAAAGAGTGGGCTGAAAGGCCTTTAATTACCCAAGGTATTAGTCAGAGTTCTGTCATAATTAACAGGCCTTATTGCTTTGGGCCTGTGATGATGTTTGCTTATTTGAACATAAGGGGGAAAGTTATTTGTCTCACAGCAGCCTGGAAACAGAGAGAAAGTTGCAATAATTTCAATATTCCCTTCAGTGTTAACCAATAGTGATTTCTTCCCAATAGTTTTCATCTTCTAAAGGTTTCATCACCACCCAAATGTGCCACTAACTAGCAGCAGTAGCCTTTAGGAAATATTTAAGATCCAAATCATAGTTCCCACCCATCTCCCTAGTTCATTTTCTCCCCAAGCCCAGTCAAGTCAATACATGGCCTAAGTGGAAGTGGAAGTGATGCAGTGCTGATGCTGATGAAGAAACTTCATGTCAGTTCCTCGCATATTTATTAACCTCATTGAGACTCAGAGAGCCACTGAATTTTCAGTCCTCCTCTAGTCACAATTGTGCAAAATAAGCGAATTATATCACCACTCAGAAGCTAAACAGCACTCCAATTTGCAAGCTACTTGTTATCATTCAAACCTTGTTATAGGTTCTGTTGGGTCATGATCAATGTCATTGTCATGTGTCTTTTGGATATATGTTAGGGAGGGGTGAAATATCCTTGAGATACTTACTGCTGAAAAATTCAGCCCCAAACAAAGCCAAGTCATCTTTCAGCCAGACAATAGTGAATAAGAATACAGTAGTCAATAATGACCTTATAATTTTATCACTACTTCGGTTTTGCCATTCTTGGGGCTTGAACTCAGGGCCTGGACACTCTCCTTGGGCTTTCTCAAGGCTAGCACTCTGGATCCACAGCATCACCTCCAGTTTTTTCTGTGTATGTGATACTGAGGAATTGTAGCTAGGGCTTTCTGTATGCTAGGCAAACACTCTACCACTAGGCCACACTACTGGCTGACCTTATAATTTTATTTACACCAGGATTCAGTCTTAAAACCCCCTCTTTCTCTTAGCCTAACACCAACTTCCACTTGTCATCTTGTCAGCAATATGGGGACCAATATAACTGAGCTATACTACTGGATGAAGGGTACTTATTTCTATAATCTTGTATAATAACTATTGGACAAAGGGTTTTCACTGACTACAGAAGTCATGAATGAATATGAGCCTTCACTTGATCTTTTTGTTCAAAGCTCTTAGACATTACAGAAAATTTGAATCAGCTTCTCTTTTAATCAGAAAAGTAAATGGTGCCCAAGAGCTATAAGGAAGTAAATATAAGTTTATATTTTATTTATTTATTTATATGATTGATTATAGGAATGCCCACAAAACTTATTACTACAGCTATGATTTTCTGTGTAAAAACATGATGGGCAAAGCCTCATGAATTATGTAGGTGATAACAAAAATTCCTTTGTAAGTTCTGTGCATATGAGGCACTCACTTCTGTTTGGTATGTTTTTTTTTCTATGCAAGAAGGGTTTACAGTAAGTTGCTTTTCTATATAGGTTAGTTATTACTGTGTAACAAATTTCTACAGCTTTAGTAACATAACCTACATGAGCACATGATTTCAATAGGTCAGAAGTGCAAGCTCAGTTTAATAGGATATTCTGCTCACCATCTCACAAGACTGAAATCCAGTTGCTAGCCAGGTTATGTTCTGTCTAGAGCTCAAGGTCACCTTCTAACTTCATGTATTGGTAGCAGAATGACATGTTTCTCACTGACTATCCTGCAGGGACTGCACTTGTGGTTCTGGAAGCCCCACGGCCCCTTGGTATGCAACCATGACCCTTCTCACTGGTCCTCTCATAGCCGGGTCCTTACGCCTTCAAGGTGTGGAAGAGACTCATTCCTTCCTGTCCACTATGCTTGTACAATTATAACACCTAACATAATCCTATGTCCCTTGCCATATTTCCCAGATTAGAAACATATCAGAGTTCCTGCCCACTCTGGTGACCAGGGGTGGGGGGGGATTTTATAAGAGTTTGATTTGATGGAGACTATTTTAGAAGTTGACTGTCACAGTGGTATGAAGAACACATGTATGGACATAATGCATCTGTATTAAAACATTTAACTCATTAAAAGTTATTTGCTAAATATGTGCAGTTATGGCTGCATATATAATATTGAAACTATAAAAGTCGTAGTCACTTTAAGGATAAATTCAGAAGAAATCATCACATTGAGAATTAGAAATTGTCATTATTGCCACCAGACAACACTTATTAGACATTTATTTGTACATTCCTCTCCAATGGATTGTGACCTTGGAGGTAAATTAGCTTACACAGAGCAATGAAGCATTAGGAACATTTGCCTCTTAAAACAGTACCTCTTAATAAACATTCTGAGGTGCAAAATCCAACCAAGAAAAATCCAATCTTAAATAAGTTAAGATATCTTTGCCTAGTATAAAATCTGAACAACAGTTTTATCCCAAAGGTTACCCATTCCACAAATAAGATGCTAAATACATTCAACCAGTTGAATCTCACAGGCCTTTAAATATGAGTACTGGTAATTAGGATATAAATTAATCTTGCAGTGAGAGGAATGTGTTCATTTATTTCCATTTTTAAAACATACATTTAAAGATGTAGGTTATTGATCTAATTATCGCTGATTTTTAGTTCACCCATTAAATTTAAGTGGCAGATACCACCATCCATTGAAAGCCTGGCAAATTTATATTAGGTAAAAGCCTTCATTCTTTTTTTTCATATATTTTTTATTGTAATTAATAGAAGGGTTACATTATATTTGCCAGATAGGAAGTGCATTAATTCACATACATTGATACCCTTTCTCATGTCTTAGTCCCCATTTCCCTCCCCCCCATCCCCACCCCTCATCTTGTTTTCCCCCCTTCCCTATCCAATTTCAAATAACCAAATACAAATATATCCAATATATCAGATAACAAAGTGAGATACTGTAACAATATGAGATAACCAAGGGACAGCAAAAGAGATGAGAGATAACATACTACATTAAGGACAACAATCACTCATTATATGCCTTTGTTTTTATATCCTAGAGGTCCTTTCATTTAGCATCATACTATATGGCCTTATGTATCTAGGTTTTGCTCTAGTGCAAATCTCTGCTAGAAGAGCCCAGGGATTCTACTGATTATGGTAAATGAGGGAAGCCATTGAGCCTATGCTCCTTTGAGTCTGGCTTACTTCACTTAATATGATTTTTTCTAAGTCTTTCCATTTCCTAACAAATGGGGCAATGTCATTTTTTCTGACAGCAGCATAGAATTCCATTGTGTACAAATATACATCTTCTTGATCCACTCATCAACTGAGGGACATCTAGGTTGGTTCCATATCTTTGCTATGGTAAATAGCGCTGCAAGGAACATCGTTGTGCTAGTGAATTTAGTATGTCCTTATTTCTGGACGATTGGGTAAATGCCTAGTAGTGGAATTGCTGGGTCATAGGGGAGTTCTATGTTTATTCTTTTGAGGACTGACATATTCCTTTCCATAGTGGTTGAACGAGTTTGCAGTCCCACCAACAGTGGAGTAGTGATCCCTCCTGGCCACATCCCCTCCAGCATCTGTTGTTATTAGTTTTCTTGATCCTGGCCATTCTAACTGGAGTGAGGTGGAATCAGAGTTGTTTTGATTTGCATTTCTTTTATGACCAGAGATGTTGAGCATTTCTTCGTGTGTCTATAGTCCATTTTTGTTTCTTCTTCAGAGAAGAATCTCTTTAAGTCTTTGGCCATCTTTTAATGGGTTGGTTGTTATGTAGGAGATTAGTTTTGGAATGATTCAATTTTTTGAGCTGTTGATATATTTTAGATATGAGGCCTTTGTCTCTTGTATGGTTGGTGAAGATCTTCTCCCATTCTGTAGGCTTCCTGAATAATTTACTAGCTATGTCCTTTGCCATACAAAAGCTCTGCAGTTTAATGCAGTCCCACTTATCCAGACTTTCTCTGATTTGTTGTGATTCTTGGTCCTTATTAAGAATTTTCAACATGTGCCAAGGAGACCTAGTGTATCTCCTATTCCTTCTTGTAAAGTTTTCAGTGTATCTGCTTTTACCTCCAGGTCTTGGATCCATTTGGAGTTAATGCTGGTGCAAGGTGACAAAGAAGGATCCAACTTTACTTGTCTGTAGGTGCTTAACCAGTTCTGCCAGCACAACTTGTTGAAGAGGCTGTCTTTTTTCCATTCTATTTTTTTGGCTCCCTTATTAAAGATTATGGCCATTGGTCTCTAAGTTAATATCTGGGTCCTCATTTCTATTCCATTGGTCTTCAGGCCTGTTCTTGTGCTATTACCAAGCTGTTTTGGTCACTATAGTTCTGTAATAGAGTCTAAAGTTTGGTATTGAAATTGCTCCTGCTCTGTTCTTTCTGCTAAGAAGTGTTTTTGCTATAAGGGGTCTTTTATTATTCCATATGAAATTTTGGATTGCCTCTTCTATTTCTTTAAAGAATGACATTGGGATATTGATGGGTATTGTGTTAAATTTGTAGATAGCCCTTGGCAAGATTGTCATTTTCACGATGTTGATTCTTCCAATCCAGGAGCATGGGAGGTTTTTCCATTTCCTCAGTTCTGCTTTAATTTCCTTTTTCAGGGTTTTAAAGTTTTCATCAAAAAGGTCCTTTACATTCTTAGTTAAGATAATTCCTAGGTACTTTATATTCTTTGAGGCTATTGCAAAAGGAGTTGCTTTCCTGATTGTTGCCTTGTTCCTCTCACTGTTGGCGTAGAGGAAGGCAGTTGAGTTTTGAGGGTTAATTTTATAGCCTGCTACTCTTCCAAAGTTTTGAATCAGTTCAAGCAGCGTGGGAGTGGAGTCTATAGGATTCTTTAAATACAGAATCATGTCATCTGCAAAGAGGGAAAGTTTTACTTCCTCTTTCCCTATTTGGATCCCCTTTATGCTTGCTTCTTGCCTTATTGCACTGGCTAGGTATTCTAATACTATGTTAAAGAGGAGTGGAGAGAATGGGCAGCCTTGTCTTGTTCCTGATTTTAGAGGGAATGGCTTTAGCTTTTCACCATTAAGTATAATACTAGCTGTGGGTTTGTCATAAACAGCCTTTATTATACTGAGGTATGTTCCATGGATTCTTAGTTTCTCCAGAGCTTTTAACATAAAGGGGTGTTGGATCTTTTCAAATGCCTTTTCTGTATCTGTTGAGCCAATCATGTGATTTTTGTCCTTTCTCCTGTTGATGTGTTGAATTATATTAATTGGTTTGCATATGTTGAACCAGACAAGCCTTCATTCTATTTGTAATTAATTCATATAGTCACCATTGTCAGGAATCATATCATGAAACATCATTAATCTCTCTTTGATACCAAAAACAAACTAGTACTGCAGCAAAAATAGCAATCATTATTTTTTTATTTATTTGGAAGCAGTCCTGGGACTTGAACTAAATACCCAAAAGAAGGAAGTGGATACATAGCTCAAGTGGTAGAATGTTATCCTTGAGCACAAAAGCTCAGGAACAACGTCTGGATACTGAGTTCCATCCCTAGTACTGGCACAAAAAAAAAAGACTAAGGTTATATGTTTGTTTATGTTTCTAGCTTTTTGATAATTAATTGGAGATAATAGTCTCACAGACTTTCCTGCCGAGGATGGCTTTAAACTTCAGTTCTCAGATCTAAGCCTCTTTAGTAGCTTGGACTACAGGCAAGAGCCACAGGATTCCTGGCTTATCAGCTAATTTGAATGAATAAACAATATGCTATTTTCTTTTCCTTCATCAAGATTTTACATTAAAATTGCTAATATTTGAAGCAATTAAATTTAATTTTCTTACATACCCTCCTGGATTATGAATCTATTGAAAAACATAGCCAACACAATAAAAGGAACCGATACAGCCTTTATTAATTTATCTGTTTATTCATTTACTTATTTATGGTAATACTGGGGTTTTTTAACTTGGAGCCTCACATTTAAAAGGTAGGTACTCTATAACTTGAACCATACCCCTGCCCATTTTGCTTTAGTTATTTTACTGATCACATTTTGCTATGACTGACCTCAAGCCACTATCGTCTCCATCTTCTCCCATGTAGCTGGGGTTAGCAGTACGTACCACCATGCCTGGCAGTATTTAATTTTAAGAAATTGAGTAGGCATTAGAGACATGGCTCATTTAGTATGAGCGAAAGGACAGGTAACCAGAAGCCTAAGGAATTTGAGTTCTGGTCTCAGACAAAGAAAAAAAAAGAAACTGACAAAGCGTTGAAATGGTCAAATCTTTAACTTTCAGAGTATAACAGCAATCTGTAGGCCCAGGGCAAAACTGTAGCTTGAACTGAAGGGAGCCTGCTGGCACAACTCACACTTCCTAATGTGCAATAAGTAGAAAACATTAGTCTTTTCCTCTTAAAGCTTTGAGAAACTGGTATGAGGCTCCCCCATACCATAGAGGAACATTGGCTTTACAGAGATTCTATGCATTGAACTGTTAATATTATCCAAGAAACCATAATGTCTTTTCAGAAATGTCTGGATTGGTATGTAAGCAAATGATTGAGCATTGGGGCCTAGCCAAGTTGATATATAAACTATTACAGCTGCCTTTCCTGCCTCTCACCATCCCACCACAAACAAAATAGTACCAAGCATATTGGATCACAGGACATTTTACATGATTCTTAGCAGGAGAACTTCAATTTAAAATGAAAGATAGAAATTTCAGATTATACCTCAGTTTTTTTTTTTTGCCAGTCCTGGAATTGAGCTCAGAGCCTGAGCACCATCCTTGGACTTTCTCAAGGCTAGAGCTCTACCCCTTGACTCTTAGCATCACTTCCAGCTTTTTTCTACCTCTGTGGTACAGAGGAATCAAACCTGGGTCTTTGTGCATGCTAGGGAAGCACTCCACCACTAGGCCAAACTCCCAGCACTATACCTCAATATTTTTTGTAAAGTCGAATAGGAGAAAGGTAAGCTCATCATGTCATATTTCTTTGATGTTTACAGCATTGGGCACTCTGTAACTATTTCTATTTCACATTGCTTTTCACCCTTCTCGAATATCTTCCTGCCCTGCACTCATCATCCCCTCTTAAAAATATTTATGCACCTTCCTTACTGATCTGTATAATCCTTTTATAACACCTTTTCTACTGTTTTGCTTCAAACATTTTCTAGATTCAAATCTTGTTCTTCTATACATCATTTTAAACTTCACTTTCACTTAAATGTATCTGGATTTTTTCCTATATGGTTTATCCCATTGTTTTATACTTGTTTATTCCATGATCAATTAGAAATCCATCTGGATTTTCCTTTGTTTCCTATAGCTTGCTTGTTTATATTCAAGTCTTTATTTGCATTTACTTGCAGTAAATATAGTACTTGCACTTTTATATTCCTCTTTACCTATATAATATTTATAATGAGTATTTTCCCATAAAACATAATATTATTTGATATATTCTATGGATTGAGAATATTATTTATAGTTATCTAAATTTCCAATTTTGTCAAAATTGTTGATCTGTTCTGATTCTTTCATTTGCATTAGTCCTTTCATAGGAATCCTCCATTCTGTAACCTTAAGAATGTTTAATATCGCTGCACTTGCTTCTTTGTATATAATATAGGAACAATGATCATATCATTCATCAGTTTGTTGAAAGGATTAAAGTGGGTCAATTAATTGCCATACATTTCATAAAGCTATGAAAAATCAATAGTTTGTTGCTGTTGGGTTTTTTTCATTGTTATTTCTAGTCCTATAATTTTTATCTTATGCTTCTGACCAGTGGTACTCTATCAGTTTAAACATATACCTTTAGCGCTCCTTTTTGCCTTTTTATTTTGTTGTTGGTTTTGGTAGTTTGTGTTGCTCAGTTTTTGAGATAGGGTCACTGGTTTTTCTGTACAGGTAGGCCTTGAACCACAGTCCCGCTCTCAGATTCCCAAACACTTAAGAGTTTTCAAGAATGATCCACTGATGCCTCCTGGCCCAAATTCTCTTCAGTTTTTTTGATGGGTTGGGGAGGTAATTGGTTCTGGGTGATGTCCCTAAGATTTGTGCTCAAAGCTAGAGCTCTATCGCTTGAGCCACAGATCCACTTCTAGCTTTTTGGATGGTAAACTGCAGATAAGAGTCTCACATACTTCTCTGCCAGGGCTGTCTTCAAACCATGATCCACAGATCTCAGCCTCCTGAGTAGGATTACAGATGTGGTCCACTGGCAACCAGATATATCCTGTTTTTCTAAGCTTGACTTTTCAGTTTGCTTTCACAAACTCTCTAGGTCACTGTAACTTTAGAATGGTATCTGAGGGTATAAAGGTACATGTTACAGTGTTTCTCTAAAGTAACCTCCTATATAGTCTTAAAGAAATCTTATGATGCTTGTTTGGCAATAATTAATCTTATCTTAGTATTTCAGCCTATACAAAAATACTTTTTATGTATTATGCATTTCATTAAATATATCAAGTCTGGGTATATGTTCATAGTTTATGTTTTATTTCCCTTCCCCTCCCACCCTCGCAAAGAAAACTACCAGTTAATACGCCTCAAAAGGAATATGACTAAAAGCTTTTTTAACTCAACCAATGGTTCTAATTGGGAAATAAGGACAGCTTAGCTATTTCTATAAAGTACTGAAGCACACAAGTCTTTATTTTGTACATGTCTTTTTTTCATCTAGGCTCCTGTTACAGTCTCGTATAATTTAATCTGAGATGAATCAGTTTGGGATTCACTTTCCACTGTGCTGCCATTTGAGACCCCAGAGCATCTTTTCACAAAAAGAGACAAAAGGAAACTCTAGATTTATTGTAAAGTCCTCCTTTTAAATTACCCTGAAAAATCACATTCAGGGTATGTGAACTGAACAGCCATTCCATATACTATAATAGCAATTGTTTTCTACTAACAGAAACCACACACACACACACACACACACACACGTGCGCGCGCTCGTGCGAGCGTACGGGTGCACACACACCAGATGCAACTTCTGTACAATTAAATTCAAAATCTTACTTGCAGAATTGTTTTACTATGAACCTTAAGCTCCTCTTACCACTGACATGCAATTTCAATTGTTTGAGATGTGACACCATATGTAAAATAATGAAACACGATTCCCAGGAACTGTACATACATAATCCCCTTCACACTACTAAGAGAGAAGCATAGGACCTGTGAGCGGGGAGCTAGGGCTTTGACAGCAGACAGTGAAGTCTTTGACATAATGTAGCTGCTACCGTGAATATAGCTACTCCAAAAGACTATTTTCCAGAAAGCCACAAAAGAAACAAATAAGATCTACCTATTGATATGAAACTGTGATTAGATCAACAAATAAGACCTAGGGGGGAGGAAAATGGGGACAAAAGCATCAGAAAGGGTATCAGTATGTGAGAAGTTATGCACCTACTACCTGATGAATGTAAATGTAACCCCTCTATACATTATCCCAAAAATAAAAGGGGAAAATAAAAGAAAAAGGAAAAAGAAACTCAGCCAAGGTCACCTGGAGCTCTGAGAAATAACTCGAGACCCTTCCCACTTTGTAGGCCAGTCCTGCAAATTGCTGTTGGCACAGGAAATTTGGAGGTTATATTTTCTGCAGTATTTGTGGAGAAAAGAAGAGGGATCATTAAATTTGTGAATGAATTCTCTGAATTTTTAAAGATTCCACCTATATCAAAACTAGCCTAGTTAAATGAAAGGACCTCTAGGATATAAAAACAAAAGCCATATAATGAGTGATTGTTGTCCTTAATGTACTATGCTATCTCTCATCTCTTTTGCTGTCCCTTGGTTATCTCATATTGTTACAGTATTTCACTTTGTTATCTGATATATTGGATAAATGCGTATTTGGTTATTTGAAATTGGATAGGGAAAGGGGAAAATAAGATGAGGTGGGGGGAGGAAAAAGGGGACCAAGACATGAGAAAGGGTATCAATGTATCTGAAGTAATGCACCTTCTATCTGGTGAATATAATGTAACCCTTCTATTAATTACAATAAAAAATATATGAAAAAAACTAGCCTAGTATGCTAGATAGAGCTGACATTTTGAATATGCTAAATGGCTGTGGAAGTTAGAAGGCCCTACTGGTGTGTGTCTTCCTACTATGTTCAATGAAATGCTCATCAGATTAAATTTACTGTGACTGACAAAAACAAAAACAAAAACAAGTAAGATCTATCTGTTGATATGAAACTGTGATTAGATGAGCATGAAGGTCTAATCACTAAAACCCAAGGTTTGTTCCTGCCATTCTTTCATCTTTCAAAACCCTGACCTGCCAAGAAGAAAATCACCGAATTCTCTTTTGCTTAGGACAACTTAATCTTCCACAAACCTTATAAACACATTGCCTCACATGGCCGCCATTAGTTAATTAAAATTGGCACATGAGAACAAAACCTATTTGCCCGATTACAAACCTGTAAATTCTATTGATTAGAGCAAGGAACTTAGTGGTTATTCTAGGTTTCTTTTAGTCTTGGAAGCTTTTCTGTTCAATTTTATACAAATGAAGTATTGTATGTCACCTTTACTTTCTCCTTTGAATTGCAGTACGTGAAACTGCAGATGCATTATTTTTGAAAATAAAGTATTTTCACTTCTAAGCCAGTGGGGAATTTGTATTCTATAGTCTAGGGCTAGATTTCGGTACTGCTTGTCCAGAAAAGTGGTTTAAAAATAGTTATCCATATGATAAAAATGTACATCCAAGCAACTACAGCATACTTGAAATAGTCCTTTTCTTCTCATGACAGAACATCACATCAATGGATGGAATGGTTTTCATTCTGAAAAATAAATGAAACACTTATGTTTATATTAGATTAGACATTTATATAATATATATTGTATAAAATTCTGTATTATAGAATATATTGTGTAGTATATAATTTCACAGTATATAGTTTTATATATCATATAACTATAGTACATAATATATAACTATAATATATATTATATAATAATCATAACATGCTTTATATACTAATTATAAGTGCACTTTAATATTATATAATCATATATATTATACATGATAATTACAAATATATTACAATATTATAAATAATATAATATATTATATTGTTGTCCTTAATGTACTATGTTATCTCTCATCTATTTTGCTTTCCCTTGGTTATCTCATATTGTTACAGTATTTCACCTGGTTATCTGATATATTGTATATATGCATATTTGGTTATTTGAAATAGGATAGGGAAGGGAGGGAAACAAGATGAGGGGCGGGGGTGAAGGGAGGGAAATGGGGACCAAGACATGAGAAAGGATATCAATGTATGTGAAGTAATGCAACTTCTATCTGGTGAATATAATGTAACCCTTCTACTAATTACAATAAACAAATTATGAAGAAAAAAACAGCAGAACATTTACCTATTGTCTTAGACCCCAAACACCAATGATATAGGTTAGTTGAGATACAGTTAAAGTGTAGGCAATACTGGTTCTTTCCTGAGGCTCTAAGTCAGTTTCCTTTCCTCTCCTCATTCTTTGGCTTATGACCCCTTTGTTACCGTGATGTTAGAATACTGCCATTACATTCTCATTGGCTTGCTTCTGTCTTCACACAGCTGTATCTGCCTTTGACCCCCCAACTCTATCATTAGGACTCTGTGATTACATCAGGTTCATTGGGCTTGTGCAGAACCATTTCTTACTTTTATCATTGAAGTTCTTTTGGAGTGTAAACATTATGAGGACAGGTTTCGTGGGAAAAGATGTGGACTTTTAGGACACTAGGAGAGGAAATATTTTTCCTATCATTTTCTTTATCATCCAACAGAAGCCACTCAGTCCCTATTTATGTTTGCAAACAAGAGCAGTGATATCGGGAATAAAAAGATCTTGAGCTCAGTATGTCCTGAATCTGCTGCCAAAACTGGCATGAGAAAAATGATCTGCAGTTCAGTTGACACATGCTCTTTGGGCACATGGACGGGGAAGCACCTTCTATCTCCCTGGGGCAGG
The DNA here is from genome assembly GCF_031878675.1 of Megascapheus bottae. Taxonomy (NCBI): domain Eukaryota; kingdom Metazoa; phylum Chordata; class Mammalia; order Rodentia; family Geomyidae; genus Megascapheus; species Megascapheus bottae. Next base: position 29,151,667 of record NC_143527.1, read on the forward strand.
AAGACCCCTCTGGGAAGGCTTTTCCATAGGGTAGTGATCTCTGTTGCAATACAAGACTAGGTTGTACAAAATTAACCTGTGGTATTGGTTCAACAGACATAATGGCTAATAAAATTTTACAATGTACAATTTGTTGTAACTGAAGTGAAAAGAACCCAGCTTTCTTGACACTCATTAAAGGACTTATATGTATTAATTAAGTCATTCAAATAATATTTGTTAAGGACTTTGGATGCAGATGGCTCTGAATGACATACAAAGGATACATACAGGTATTACAATGACCCTGCCTTGCAGGATGGAATGGTCTAGCAGAGAAAGTGAACATCCAAGCAACTACAGCATAATCTAATATATATTGTATAAAATTCTGTATTATTGTGCAGTAGTACATAAGTGCACAGTATATAGTTTTATATATCATACAGCTATACTATATAATATACAATTATAATATATATTACATAATAATCATAACATGTTTTATATACTAATTATAAATGCACGTTAATATTACATAATCATACATATTATATATGACAATTACAAATGTTACAATACTATAAATTGTATAACATATTATATTGTATTTTATATCATGTATTATACTACATATTATATAGTATCTATAGTATTATGTTTATATATAACTATAATATATAGTATAATATGATATGATATGGTATATATATTATATAATGTTTATATTACATATATTTACCTAATTATATATTCATTTGTAAAATTTTATATATATATCAAGGATAGGTAATACTTTGGACCTTCTCGATTTTTACTTACACTTTATTCCTCAGAAAGAACTTAATCTTTCCACAATATCTTTTTTAATTTGCTCTAAAGATTTAATATTCTCTCAAATATCAACTTGTGACTTCTTTTTTCTTGTGTTTTTTTATTTTTGGCATTTTAGTATTGAGCTATTTTTTAGGAATGGCTATAAATGTCAGCTTTCTGTTTTAAAAACTAATCTGACATTAAATTTGACTTGAAACTTGTATTTCAAGAAAATCAGAAAGTTTATCGCATTTTATAGTATCTTTCAGACCCAGCCAGCTCTTATTGATTTGTAATCCCATGTATCACGTAAAGAACAGAACAAACTGACCCCAGAAGAAAAGAGTGACTAGCTCCCCACCAAGTCACTTAGTAACAGTGCAAGAAAAAAGTCACAATTGTTTTATTTGACAAGTTGTTACAACACTTATGCTAATGTGACAGAAAGCATAATAAAATGTGTTCAACACGTTCCTTCATTCCAAATACCATGACTACATGCTCCCATTCTAACTTCCAGAATGTGGGGGCCTCTTTGGAAGTCGAGCTTGAGACATTCTCATTATTCCAGTATTGTTTATCACAAACATAATACAATACCTAAAGTTCATCATTAGATAAGCAATTCTTTTTAAATGTCCAAGTAATTAACTCAAAACTCTTCAGGAACACTGATACATACAATACAAACTGCTTAATCCGACTGCTTTCTAATATCTAGGCATAGGACCTGATTGGCACGTACAAAATCTTCAGAACTGGAGTCTACCACATAACGATACATTTTAACTATGAGAAATTATAAGACAATGTCTTGGGTCAGTTTGATTGTTCCATTTCTTAAGTCTGTCCATTTCACTGCATCTGAAATATAGCATCCAGGATTGCTGATAGCATTGCCTTAGGGGCTGCAACCACCACTATATTTGCTTAGTTTCTTTTTATGTTCAAATAGTATCATTTACTTTCTTCCAGTGTCATTGTGTTAACCCTGGTAGAAGCTTCTGTAGATCACTGATTTTCCCCGAGAATCTACTTCTACTTTATCTGTTTAAATTTCCCTTATTGTCTATTTGCTTTGCAATTTGTTTAATTCCTTACATTTTTGAGACTTCTCCCCTTTATTGTTTTGTGAAGTCTGGATGAATACCATTAACTTCTCTCCCCCTTCCAGTGCAAGTACTTCAAGGTACCATTCATGAAATTATCATTCAGTGTTAAATATTTTAAGATAGGTATGGATTTCTTTTGCTTCATATTATTTAGAATTTTATTTATAAATTCCTTAAGTCAGCATATGTAATTTTTATAGTTTGTTTAGTTTTTACTTCTTATGTAATTATTTTGTTGACAAGAATATGGCTTATATCATGCCAGTTCTTTTCCAATAGAAATACTTCTGTGATGTCATAAAATTTTATGTGTTGTGGTATAATTTGTTTGTAAGTGCTAATGTTTTATTTGATTATGACCATAAAACTCATAATTTTGAGGACATTCATCATGGCTGCTCGTTTTTGCTAGATCATATTTATTAGGTCTGCCAATCATCACCATTATTTTAACCTCTGTGTGTGTGTGTGTGTGTGTGTGTGTGTGTGTGTGTGTGCTCACTCATGCATGTACATGTGCACTTTTCTGGGTCTTGGGGCTTGAACTCAAGACCCAGGCACTTTCTATGAGCTATTTTGCTCAAGGCTAGCACTCAACCACTTGAGCCGCAGCTTTACTTTGACAGTTTGGTGGTAAATTGGGGATAAGAATCTCATGAATTTTTCTTCTCTGGCTGACTACAAACCACAATCCTTAGATCTCAGCTTCCTGAGTTGCTAGGACAAGAAGCCAAAAGCATTCGCACCCAGCTTATTTTGACTTTGATCATTCAAAATTTTGATGGCTGTATTGAAATTGTTTGTATGTTGGTACATTTATTTATTTCTATTCTTAGGATATTCCTTCTAATTTTTTAGCTTTAAGCAAGTATGTAATATATGATTCTGATAAGTTAAATTATATTATACACAGGTCTAGGTATATAAATACAGATAGATGTATATAAATGCTGTATGTTTTAGTTTCTTTTGTCAAATACAACCAAGATTATGCCGTAATAGCTTTCTCTAGCATATTTTTAATTGTTAGCTGTAAAAATTTATTTTCTTATAAAAAATAATTGTTTCCTTGCAAAGTATATGATGTCACAATTTTCTAATATTCTGTTTTAATTAATTGGTATAATCTGAATAAAATTTATGCATCTCTTACCTAACTTTTCATTTTTAATTGTTCTACTTTTTCTATGGATTATTTTCCCTACTTCCCTTTTTAGTTGGCATTTTTGTTCATTCTATTTTTAACTTAAAGTCCAAATCATACTTCTAGCAACTCATTTAAAATTTTATCTTGATTTATCACTATAAATACACCCATTTAACTTAAAATACACCTAATATTTTCTGTAGCATAGTGAATATTTTAAATATACACAGTATGATTTTGAATATTGCATTTTAGAACATAGGACTTCATCTATATATATATTACTATTACAAAGTATTTTACTTTCCATCATGGACTCCTAAATTAAATATCATAATTTTATTAGGATTTCTATTAATATTATTGTCACTATAGATATTATATATTAATATTATGCAATATTTAACTTTTTATATTTGTTGTTGTCCTCATTCTTCCTGTAACTTAGTTTCTTCTCTGAACAATTTTCTTTATTACTTACATCCTTTCTCATCAATACAACTTTAGTATACTTTCTGTTTCAGCTTCTCTAAAATAGTCTTCAGAATTTTCCCTGGGCCTGGAAGAAAATGCAGACAGACACATGAAGTTGTCATTCTACCATTCTGTACAGCACAGATGTAATTACAATTATTTTTTCCCTTGAACATTTTCTGTGTCGTTTCATTTTCTGCTGTAATAGGCAGAGGCCTTGAGGGTAGCGGATAGCCATCTTTGCCTCTGTGCAGATGTTTTCTACCATGTGTATTTTTTTTATCCTTGAGCAACCGTAGATCGCTTCTGCTTCAAGTAAAACTGTGTTTCACAAAAGAGAATGGACACCCATTTTCTTCCAGAATACCAGGGGAAAAAATTAAAAATATAGGCATCTTGAGGTGTAGTCTAGGTGATGTTGGACAGCCTTTGAGAACAATTCATCCTCCTTGCACTAGTGCCTACATGTAATGTTCCATTCAGGCTTTACCTGTGGGTCCTGGGATCTACTCCATCCTTGTTTGTTTTCTTTTATTTATTACTTCAAAACCAATCATTCAATGAGACCATATGAGTGAGAATTTTTACAGGATTAAAATTAAAGCACTTTTTGTGTGCCTAGAGGTAGCATTTGTTTGTTTCCTTGATGATGGCCATTTTGATTGTGGTGAAAGGCAATCTCAATGTCTTTTTGACTTGCATTTCCTTTATAGCTAAGAACTTTGAACTTCTTTTCCATTTATCTTTTAGCCATGAGTACTTCTTCTTATGAGAATTATCTGCTCAACTCATTTGGCCACTTATTAATAAGAATGTTTATCCTTTAGCAATTCTCTATTATTTATGGAGAGAGGGAGAGAGAGAGAGAGGGAGAGAGAGAGAGAGAGAGAGAGAGAGAGAGAGAGAGAGAGAGAGAGAGAGAGAGAGAGAGAGAGGGAGGGAGGGAGGGAGGGAGGGAGAGAGAGAGAGGGAGAGAGAGAGAGAGAGAGAGAGAGAGAGAGAGAGAGAGAGAGAGAGAGAGAGAGAGAGAGAGAGAGAGAGAGAGAGAGAGGGAGGGAGGGAGGGAGGGAGGGAGAGAGAGAGAGAGAGAGAGAGAGAGAGAGAGAGAGAGAGAGAGAGAGAGAGAGAGAGAGGGAGAGAATTAACCATGATAAAGCTACCAGCACAACCATGTTCTTTGCAGCATTATTTATCATAGCTATAATATGGAACCAACTCAAGATGAATGGATCAAGAAAATGTCACACACACACACACACACACACACATATACACACACAATGGAATTCTGTGCTTTCATCAGAAGGATGACATTATCCCATTTGTAAGGAAATGGAAAGACTTGAAAAAAATCATATTAAGTCAAATAAGCCATACCCAAAGAAACATTTGTTATAATTAATATATGTCTAGGAGAGTCCTAGCAGAGGATCACAGTAGTTCAATAGTTATGCATATATGACCATATAAAATGAGGCTAACAGTAATGAACTCCAAGACATAGAAATGAGAGTTTGGTATGGAAATGAGAGTTTGGTTCTTTTTTTTTTATTATTAGTTTTTGATTTTGGTTTTTTTTTTTTCAGTGTACCCTGTGTCTTGTCTCATGTTTATTACATTGGGGAAAGGGATCGGGAATAATAAAATGATGAAGAAAGGTCAAAGGCTGAACCAAAACAACATCTATATCAACAAGACATTATGTTAGAAATGAACTTTGCAACATTGCAGGGAAGCGAGTAAGGGAGAGGTAAAGTTGGAGAAAACAAGGGAGGAGGTAACAATGTTCATTCAGCAAGATGTACTCATTACCTTTCTTATATAACTGCAACCCCTCTGCACATAACCCTTACAATCAAATAACATTTTTAAAAATCACAAAGAATATTCACATAGAATTGAGTGTGCACACTTACTGTTGATTAAATTTGAATGTTGAATTTAAAAAAATAAAGTAATCAAAATTTTATGAACACTTCACATGTTTTGATTAAATAGCCATTAAAAAGTAGTCACCTTATTCTAAAACAGGTATTTCAAAAAAAGCCAAGAAAACTGGTTTGTGGAGCTTGTTAATGCTATTAAACAAGTAAAAATGTAATATTACCTATATGTTTGATGTTGTAGGATGTATAATATGTATAAAGCATGCAAAATCAGTACATTTGTGAGATTATAGGACAGAATAAACTCAATTGTTAGCTATACTGTATAAGATTTAATAGCATCTGTTATAGATCACTTTTCTTTCTGTCATGCCATCAGGCTGGTTTTATATTGACAGGTCCAGATACAGAATTTTATGAAGTATTATTTTATATAGTTTAAATTATAGCTCCTTATTAATTACCATAGATATTAGCTCCAAATTTAGAAATGCATGTGAGTTTTATTTTGTTTTAAGTATACCTAAGCAGCTGACAAAGGAGATTTCCAGAAATGAGCTATGTGATCTTTAACATCACTCTGTGGAACAGACTTAGTAATAAGGAAATATCTCATTACTTGTGAGATTTGGATATCATGCATATGTAACTTGGTAACTGAGTACTATAAAAAGATCAGTATTAACTGGATTTTGTGTATCTGTCATTTCTCCTTGGCAGAAAGTCTGAAGAGTAGTTTGTAATTGCCTTTGTTTGGTTTATTAAAAAAAAAAAGCAGGAACTGATAAAGGCTTATGCTATTTGCCTTGTGAGCTGTTCTGCACATCCTCTGTTGATTCAAAATTGCATGCACATCTTTGCTTATCAGTTTGATCTTTCTGTCTTAGATTTAAAAAGATAGTACACTTCACAATGTAAAACCTTATTACACAATAAATATTGAATAAATAATACCCTTTTTTCTTTCTTTTTTCCTTTTTTTCTAAACCTTTTCATTTGCATTTTTATGCGTTCTTATTTTTTTGCCATTTTTACCTCCACCTTTTTTGTAATGTTATGTTTCTTTCCTTTTTCTTCCCACTTTCCTTCTGTCATTGTGATCATTCATAGAAATATAGTGACAGCACGGGGTACGGAGTGGATACAAATGATATTTATATTAATAGTCACCTGATTTTTAATCTGTTGGTTCTTAACCCTATTATTTCTTGTTGAAGAACTCACAGTTGTGCGGGATCTCCCCACACCTTCTTTCTTGTTTATCTTTTTCTCTTTCTTTTTTGCTTATTTTTACTTTTTAAAATTTTTATCATTGAACTCTCCTATATATACCTTCCTCTTTTCTCTATATATTCTTCTTATTACTCTTCTTATTTTCATAAGTTTTATCTTATTTTTTCTAAGTTTTGTACTCAACTATTTTACCTTCTATCACCTTAGGTCAGTTATCCTTATGCTATCCCTTTCATTATTGTATTAATCTTACACTCCTACATTACTCTTTTCTTACCGCCCCTCTTGTCTTTCATACTATTTTTCTCTCTCTGGTCCTCTGTTCATCCTTCAACTTTTATAATGCATAGATCTACAGTTGATGGTTGTTGAGCAATACTGTATATCTAGGTATTCAATTATACTGTAGATCCAGAATTACTGAAATACAATAGAGATTGGATTGAGGGGTTTATTTGGGGGGGGTCATAAAATGATCAGTGGTGGTATTAGATTTGTCTATAACTGCACAAAAAGAGAGTGATAATACCAATATAAAATTGTGAACATCTATTGTCTGGCCAGTTAAAGAGGTCTAGGTTGGATATATCTTAAAAATTGTAATCTTGTGCAGTATTAATCTTGCTCCCATTTTCAAATGGGCAGAACAAGAAACTCAAGAAAAATGGCAAATCAAGGAATAGCATCTCCCACCCAATATAAACAGGCAATGGAGCAGTCAGTGGCAAAACTAGAGGAGAGTCCTCTAACTGCTATACAAATGCAATTGATAAACATGATTAATGAAAAGTTTGAAAACATACGGTAAGAGATACCTGAGGAAGCCATATTTAAACGAGATGAAATCATAAACAAGGTGATACGTGAATGAGAGGAAGCGATAAAGGATGCCATAATAAAGGATTTACAAAGAAAAATGGATGAATCCATAGAATCCAAACAAAACACTCACAGAACTCCAACAAAAGTCCAATGAGAATAAAGCTGCTGAGCTAACCACTCAAACGGAAATCAAGGAGTTGAAGAAGTCCATACACAATCTAAAACAAGAGATGCAAGGCATCAAAAATGAGCAATTAGAAGGAGAGAGATGAAAAATAAAGTAGAAAGTTTTGACAGCAGGTTAAACAATGCAGAGGAGAGAATTTCTGGGGTTGAAGATAATCTAGTTGTTACAGAGAAAGATCAGAAAATGAGTCAAACCAAATCTAGGAAATATGAGAGAGCGCTTCAGGAGGTCCAAGTTACAATTAGGAAGCCTAATTTAAGGCTAATTGGTGTTGAGGAGGGCCTGGAGAAAGAGGTCAATGGAATTGGAAATATACTTCAGGGAATCATCTCAGAGGACTTACCAAATATCCAGAAGGTTAGGCCCATCCAGATACAAGAAGCTTTTAGAACCCCAAACAGTCCTGATCAGAAAAGGACATCCTACCACCACATTATAACCCATAAAGGATCAATAGAGACCAAAGAAAGGATCCTAAAAGCAGCCAGGGAGAAGAGAACAATCACCTACAAAGGAAAATGAATCAGAATAATCACCTATTTCTCAGCAGAGACCATGCAAGCAAGAAGAGATTGGAAGTATATATGTCATGCCTTTAAGACAAATAGCTACCAATCAAGAATACTATACCCAGCCACGCTTTCATTCATAACTGATGGAACAATAAAAACTTTCCATTCCGAGGAAAAGTTGCAACGTTACGTAGCAACCAAACCAGCTGTACAGAAAATTCTCAAAGATGCTCTACACATTGAAGACCAACACAAACATGATACTGACAAAGAAATGGCACCTCAAAATAATACCAGCTAAGTACCGCAAGAAGACACAGGCCCTAAAGATAGCTTTTAAAAATGACAGGAACTAGTAAATATTTTTCAATCCTAACTCTCAATATAAATGAATTTAACTCTCCAATTAAATGGCATAGATTCTCTAGTTGGATCAAAAAGCAAGATCCATCGTTCTGCTCTCTTCAAGAGACACACCTTGCCCCCCAAAAAACAAACATTTTTTGAAAGTGAGAGGTTGGAATAAAGTTTATCAGGCTAATGGCCCCCATAAACAGGCTGGAGTTGCCATCCTCATATCAGATAAAATGGACTTCAACTAAAATTAGTGAGAAAAGACAAAGAAGGTTATTACATACTAATAAAGCAATCCCTCTTCTAGGAAGACATAACCATCCTAAATATGTATACATCTAATCAGGGCATCAAATTGGAACTGAACACCAATCTCCACCAGCGAAAACCCTGTAAGTCATGGAAATAGAACAACACATTGTTGAATAACATAAAGGACCAGCTCCTTTGGGACAGAGCAAAGGCAGTACTCAGAGGAAAATTTATAGCTCTGAATGCGTAAATTAACAAACTGGAAAAATCGCACCAACCCTAATCCCAGCAAAAGGAAAAAAAAATATTATTAAAATCAAAGCAGAATTAAATAAATTGGAGTCCCAAAAAACTATAGAAAGAATCAACAAAACAAGGAGGTTGTTTCTTTGAAAAAATTAACAAAATTGACAGACCCTTAGCAAATCTTACCACAAAAAAAGGGAGCACACCAAAGTAAACAAAATCACAGATAAGCACGGTAATATCATGACAGAAATTTCCAAGATCCATAGCATCATGAAGGATGCCAACCTTTATGCCAATAAATTTGAGAATCGATGGATGAATTTCTAGCCAATATAAACATACACACACTGAACCAAGAAGACCTAATCCAACTAAAGAGACCTATTTCAAGGACTGAAATACAAATGGGAATAAGAGATCTTTCATCCAAGAAAGGGCCAGATGGATTCATAGCGGAATTCTATAAGGTCTTCAAAGCAGAGTTCACACCAATACTCCTCAAGCTCTTCAACAAAATTGAAAATTGAGTCTCTTTGCCTAACCCATCCTGCGAAGCCAGTATAACGCTCATCCCCAAAACAGACAGAGATTCATCCAAGAAAGAGAATTATAGACCCATTTCTTTGATGAATACTGATGAAAAACTTTTCAACAAAATAATGGCCAACCATCTTCAGCAACTCATCAAAACAATTATGCACTATGATCAAACAGGATTCATCACAGGGATGCAAAGCTGGTTCAAAATATGCAAATTAATTAATATAATTCAATACATCAACAGGAGCAAGGACAAGAATCACATGATTGTCTCAATAAATGCAGAAAAGGCATTTGAAAAGATCCAACACCCCTTTATGATAAAGGCTCTGGAGAAACTTGTAATCCATGGAACATTCCTCAGTATAATAAAGGCTGTTTATGACAAACTCACATCTAGCATTATACTTAATGGCAAAAAGCTAAAGCCAGGGCCGGGAGTTTGGCCTAGTGGTTAAAGTGCTTGCCTAGCATGCATGAAGACCCAGGTTCAATTCCTCGGTACCACATACGTAGAAAAAAAGCTGGAAATGGTGCTGAGGCTCACGTGGTAGAGCTCTAGCCTTGAGAAAGTCCAAGGACAGTGCTCAGACCCTGAGCTCAAGCCCACGACTGCCAAAAAAAAAAATGCTAAAGCCATTTCCTATAAAATCAGGAACAAGACAAGGATGCCCTCTCTCTCCACTCCTCTTTAAAACAGTATTAGAATCCCTAGCCAGAGCAATAAGGCAAAAAGCAAGCATAAAGGGGATCCAAATAGGGAAAGAAGAAGTGAAACTTTCCCTCTTTGCAGATGACATGATTCTGTATTTAAAGAACCCTATAGACTCCACTCCCAAGCTGCTTGAATTGATTCAAAACTTTGGTAAGGCAGCAGGGTATAAAATGAAACCTCAAAAATCAACTGCCTTCCTTTATGTCAACAATGAGTGGCACAAGGTAACTATCAGGAAAGCAACTCCTTTTGCAAAAGCCTCAAAGAAAATAAAGTACCCAGGAATTAACTAACAAAGAATGCAAAGGACCTTTTTGAGGAAAACTTTAAAACCCTAAAAAAGGAAATTAAAGCAGACTGAGAAAATGGGAAAACCTCCCATGCTCCTAGATTGGAAGAATTAACATTGATAAAAATTGCAATCTTGCCAAGGGCTAGCTACAACTTCAATATACTAATGTCATTCTTTAAAGAAGTAGAAGAGGCAATCCAAAATGTTATATGGAATAATAAAAGACCCTGTATAGCAAAACAATTCTTAGCAGGAAAAACAGCACAGGAAGAATTTCAATACCAAATTTTAGACTCTATTACAGAGCTGTAGTGATCAAAACAGCTTGGTATTGGCACAAGAATAGGCCTGAAGACCAATGAAATAGAAATGAGGACCCAGATATTAACTTAGAGACCAATGGCCACCTAATCTTTAATAAGGGAGCCAAAAAAAATAGAATGTGAGAAAGACAGCCTCTTCAACAAGTGGTGTAGGCAGAACTGGTTAAGCACCTGCAGAAAACTAAAGCTGGATCCTTCTTTGTCACCCTGCACCAGCATTAACTCCAAATGGATCAAAGACCTGGAGGTAAAAGCAGATACACTGAAAACTTTACAAGAAGGAATAGGAGATACACTAGGTCTCCTTGGCACATGTTGAAACTTCTTAATAAGGACCAAGAATCACAACAAATCAGAGAAAGGCTAGATAAGTGGGACTGCATTAAACTGCAGAGCTTTTGTATGGCAAAGGATACACCTAGTAAATTAATTAGGAAGCTTACAGAGTGGGAGAAGATCTTCACCAACCATACAAACGGACAAAGGCCTCATATCTAAAATATATCAACAACTCAAAAAAGTGAATCTCTACAAAACTAATCTCCAAAAAAACAACCATCCCATTAAAAGATGAGCCAAAGACTTTAAGAGAGTCTTCTCTGAAGAAGAAATAAGAATGGCCTATGGACACATGAAGAAATGCTCAACATCTCTGGCCATAAAAGAAATGCCAATCACAACAACTCTAAGATTCCACCTCACTCCAGTTAGAATAGCCAGGATCAAGAAATCTAATAACAACAGATGCTGGAGTAGATGTGGCCAGGAGGGATCACTACTACACTGTTGGTGGGAGTGCAAACTCATTCAACCACTATGGAAAGCAGTATGGTAGTTCCTCAAAAGACTTAACATAGAGCTCCCCTATGAAATAACAATTCCACTACTTGGCATTTACCCAATCATCCAGAAACAAGGACATACTAAATTCACTAGCACAATGATGTTCATTGCAGCACTATTTGCCATAGCTAAGATATGGAACCAACCCAGATGACCTTCCGTTGATGACTGGATCAACAAGATGTGGTATTTGTACACAATGGATATCTATGCTGCTGTCAGAAAGAATGACACCGCCCCATTTGTAAGGAAATGGAAAGACTTAGAAAAAAATCATATTAAGTGAAGTAAGCCAGACTCAAAGGAACAAAGGCTCAATGGTTTCCCTCATTTGTCATAATCAGTAGAAACCTTGTGGTCTCCTAGCAGAGATTTACAATAGAACAAAACCTAGATACATAAGGCTGTATAGAATGGTGCTAAGTGAAAGGACCTCCAGGATATAGAAACAAAAGCCATTTAATGAGTGATTGTTGTCCTTAATGTACTATGTTATCCCTCATCTCTTTTGCTGTCCCTTGGATATCTCATATTGTTACAGTATTTCACCTGGTTATCTGATATATTGTATATATGTGTATTTGGTTATTTGAAATTGAAGATGAGGGGCTGGGGTGGGTGGAGGGAAATGAGGACCAAGATATGAGAAAGTGTATGAATGCACATTCTATCCGGTGATATATAATGTAACCCATCTATTAATTACAATAAAATATATATGAAAAAACCTTGTAATGGGCAGATTCAAATTTTCAGTGAATTATAATTGAAATTTTATATGCCAATGTGAATGAATGAATGAATGAATGAAGCTGTGTCTTTCTATTGCCTATCTATGTATGTATCTTTACATCTATTTACAATGTAAAATTATTCCTATGGGAAAGTACAAGCCTTCCCCTAAGTGGCTTTGTTTATATGTTGTCAAATTCTTAAATATGATGTTAATTGGATTACTTAAAGCACAAATGAAAATCTGCCAGAGATAGCATGATTTTTTTCCCTTTGTTAAATACATTAACTCTTAGTGCTGCTTTCACAGTGAACCTTTTATTTATCTTTGTAGAAATCAATTAAAATTGCATTACCTGAAATGTTCAAAATAAACTTTCTCCATGGTACTTCCTTCCTCTGTCAGGCCACAGGTTTTACCTACAAATTTCCCATGCTTCTTAGAGGCTACATCAGATGAACTTTCTAATTTTCATCATGCAGATACTCTTGGATCTCTAACAATTGTCATACATCATCACCACTACCCAGCCACTCCTATTTCCACCCCTGTGCTAGAGATTTGTTTTTAATAGACTTCATTGTTTTTACAACAGTTTTTTTTTTTTACCATCACAGCAAAACTGAGAAGCCACAGGTGTTTCCATGCCACTCTTTGCCTAACTGTAGGTACATGTCAATTATTATCTGTATCTCACACCATGGATGAGCTGTTACACCCGAGGGCTCACTCTTGTTGCTGTACATTTGGTGGACAAATGTATATCACACCATTGTTTTTTTCATTGTTCCTATGTACACTGAGCCTATGTTCACGGACGATTTTCAATGCAGGATTAGAAATTGTTCCTTACCTCTAATATTTTTCTGGCAAATTGTGCTAGGGAGGATTGTCTGTTGTGTTAATTCTATTTCCGGTTTCAATTTTGTAGCTGTTGGAGTCTTAGGTTGTGTACAGGAAAATGCTGTGATCTTCTCAGCAACCACCCAGTTGTTATAAATATGGTGTTCATCCAAAAGTGAGAAAACTGCTTTATGTAGTCAACTCCTGGCTATATTCTCATTAAGTAATGACCATGAACTATCTGCCTGGCAAGTTCATATGAACTTTCACTTCTAGGGACTGCTAGGTATCTTTTTTTCTCTGTATTGAGTGGCCTTTGTTTTCTGGCAAAACAATTTATGGTTCATTTTTCAAATAACTATACATATGGTATTTGTATTTTAATTAAAAAGACTGTTGTTATGTCTGATTCTTCTAAGCAGAAATTCATTATAAGGACACTTCTCATTTCCTTGAAATGTTCCCTTTCTCTTTTCTGGGGTTCTTAAATGGCAAAAGCCAGTTAAATTATATGCTTTGGGGAGTTAATTTTTGGTACCATATGTCTCGAAAAATGATTTAATTTTATCTAAAACATGTTTGCAATGAGATTTATGTGCTGTGTTGCACAGAGTCAATTTAAGATTTTATTTTAAAGAAAAACATATTAATTAGTCTATTAATATTTCACCATAGATATTTAAGCTTACAAAATAAATATTATTTGCATAAATAGTTCTGATATCTAGACTCCATTGTTGCATTTTGAAAGTAATGAATTAAAATTCTCATGAAAATATTTATGGGAGTCTTCTATTTCATGAAATGCCATTCATAAACTTAGTATTCGTGTGTCAATGAAATGGAAAATATATTTTAAAAATTAGACAATGGATGAAGCAGCTAACATTATTAATATGATAAACTCAATGTACATTTTGGACATTATTGTAGGTAAGATCACATTTAGAGAAAACAAAATACAGATCTTATTCTACAAACAAAAGGCCATAAACATGGCCTTTATATGTTAGCAGATGGTCACATGTAATGGGATAGTCTCTAAAAAAATAGTTAATAATTAAATCTGAAATTAAGAAGCCTCAAGCCACAAAATATTTAAAAAAAATTCCTTTTAGTAAAGAGGTCATGTTAACTGAAGTTTGTATTGTCATCTTTCTTTCTTTTCTTTTTTTGTTTTTTTTTGTACTTAGCAAACATGCAATAGGCAGGGAAATATGTAAATTCTAAGTAAAGAAGCACAGGATACATTCCTTGGACGTCTATCAGCTCTGTAAAGTTCAGCACCTGAAACATTTGCTTCTCTCTTTTAAACCAGTACAAAGCAAAATTAACCCCCCCCCCCCTTTTTGTTTTGCCAGTTCTGTGCTTGAAGTCAGGGCCTGAGCACAGGGCCTTGGACTTTCTCAAAGCTAGAGCTCTACCACTTGAACCTCAGCACCAGTTCCAGCTTTTTTTCTATATGTGGTACTGAGGAATCGAACCTGGGTCTTTGTGCATGCTAGGCAAGCACTCTACCACTAGGCCAAACTCCCAGCCTCCCTCTTTCTTTCTTTCTTTCTTTCTTTCTTTCTTTCTTTCTTTCTTTCTTTCTTTCTTTCTTTCTTTCTTTCTTTCTCTCTCTCTCTCTCTCTCTCTCTCTCTCTCTCTCTCTCTCTCTCTCTCTCTCTCTCTCTCTCTCTCTCTCTTCCTCCCTCCCTCCCTCCCTCCCTCCTTTCTTCCTTCCTTCCTTCCATCGTTCCTTCCTTCCTTCCTTCCTTCCTTCCTTCTTTCC
Organism: Megascapheus bottae; assembly: GCF_031878675.1. Taxonomy (NCBI): domain Eukaryota; kingdom Metazoa; phylum Chordata; class Mammalia; order Rodentia; family Geomyidae; genus Megascapheus; species Megascapheus bottae. Next base: position 29,166,753 of record NC_143527.1, read on the forward strand.
TTCCTTCCTTCCTTCCTTCCTTCCTTTCTTTTGGCTAATATTACCCCTGGTACCTCAGAGTTAGCTAGTGGACATCTTTCAGTGTTTGTCATTCCATTTTCATTTTCAGGGCTGTTTTATTTAAAATATGAGGTATTATTTTCTGGTTTTTAGTTACTTCTACACATGTTTTCCTATGCATAACCCCTGCAATATATGTTTATCCATAACCCTCATTCCCACAGCTTTCTCTTCTTGCTGGTGAACATGCCTAGTTAACAGTGTCTTAAGATTTAGCATGCTCCCTCCACTGACTGACTTGGTTTAGACTCTATAACTTAAGACGGAAAGAAAAAAAAAAATCTTGACAGAATTTCTCTTCCGAAGCAATGCCAATGCTTAACTTAAAATATTAAATGTTCCAAAATGTTATAAACATAATCTGGGTAGTATAGTCCAGCATTTAATAAGTGGAAATACCTATCTAATTTTTCTGTGAGTACTTTTCATCCGAAATTAACTAATTAACCAAGAATAGAGGGTTTGTTTCTCTGAGAATTGAACATAAATGTATATATGTCATTATTACAATGCATAATGAGGATAGTAATGATGATAAACTATTCACAGGCAACATCAAGTTTTTAAAATGGTTATTTATAAGTGAACTCTTTTATTGTTGTTGAAATATATCTACAGAAGATTTCTCAAGTCCATGCACAAACCATCTATTGAAGTTTTAACAAAGTACCCTGCACACGTAATCCAGATCTAAGCATCTAACAAAACAGCCATTGTTTTTGTTTTTTAAACATCTTTGAACCTTCTTAGTAATAGATGCTTTACAGGGAATTTTCCATTCTGAAAAATATACTAAGCAACTCTCTATGCCAAAAGCAAGAGTAAAAATATTATATTATGTATTATAATATATAATACATGATAATATGTAATTATTGGAACTTTTGATATTATTATCTTTGCCACTAATTTTAAAGTCATTCCTCTGAACACTTACCTCACTAAAATAATTCTATGGAGTGTGGCTATGCTAAGTGTTCTAAAGCAAATGTGCATTGTGTTGGTAAAATTTCCAGTGTTTGGCTTTCCTATTAAACGTCCACATAACGTGGCAGATCCCATAAGGACACCTCTTTCTTTCTCTCTGTAGATCCTTATATTAAGCATACCACTTCTAAGCCCTGCACTTTCTATGCTTGGATGCAGTGAAATGTTTCTATGTCACACGGTCAGGGGGGAGGTAGATTAATAGGGAATTCTAAGCTGGAAATGTCTTCGCTGTTATTGTTCTCCCTTTGTATTTGATGGCAAACTTAATTCTCTTTAGTCTTGTCATGCTCTGGAGCACACATTGCCAAGCAATGGAGAGTTGTTTATTGTGGGTTTTTTTTTTGTTTGTTTGTTTTTGAGGGAGGGAAAAAGAAAAGAAAAGAAGCCACCAATATCACATTGTCCATCAGAGTCTTAAAGTTGCATTTTTAAACTTTGGCTTGACCTGATATGCCATTCAAAAAAGCTTCAAAAGATGATTTTTCCAAGAAAGGTTCAATATGTCCCGAGGCTATCGGTTTTGAGTTAAACTGGGTGAAGTAGAAATATTTTAGCCATCAGCTTGGCAGTCACAGAGTTTGCCTCAGCTAGAACGAAACTGCTGAGGCATTCAGAGAAAATTAACCCCCCATCCTAGCGGCCAGATGTGACTGGTTTCTGATGAATGCACATGAGTGGTCTGAAAAATCAAGAGACTGTGAAATTCCTGTCAGGTCCGTACAGTGCAGAATGGGCCATTGACTGCTTTCTGTATTTCCCTCCATCATTCTTCTTGAACACTGCCATTAATTTCCTCTCCTACTCTGACTTGTGTTTTTTCCCCTCCCTCTTGCCTCTAGTTTCGTCAGCTGCAGAGAAAGCTACACAAGGGGTGGCAGAAGTATTTCAGACTGATGATCCTCTACAGCCAGATGAGGCTGGCCTACCTCCAGAAAGAATCTCTGGAGAGTATTCAGAAAATATTAGCTGTGCAGGTAGGTGACTGTGTAAAAGTAGGCGAGGTCGTTCTAATCTAGTTTGAAAAGCAAATGATGGGTAGTGTGATGAAGTACTCAAACCATAGCCCATCAGATTTTTATAAATTTTAACCTCTTTAATAAACTTGGGGTTGCATGAAGGATGAATTCAGTAAGCCAGCACACATACTACGCATGTTTTTGTTGTTGTTGCTGTTGTTGTTTTGGTAGGGGTGCAGAAAGGAAATTAGACTTATTTCTCATGAGCCCTAGAATAGATTTTTGTAAATACATTTGGTAGGGTATCCTCTTTTTTTTCCCCAAATCTTCAAGCTTAGCATATGCCATTCAGCTGTTTAAAAGATGATAACAACAGTTACCATGTGACACTTTTGAACAAAATCTCCTTTGAAGATGTTATTATTTTATCTATTGTCCTCCTCCTGTTGTGCCAGAGACTTGTAGATTCAGAGATGACTCTATGGGAGAAGCAAGCTCCTGACGAATATAAGACACTTGTGGTTCTAGATGCAATTGCATTTTATTACCTGGATTTGTTTGTGTACAGACACTTAGTGAATTAGTTATCTTTATATTAAATCTCTGGATAAGTTTACAGTCCCATGTTGACTAAGAAACACTAATAACGGGATATCATTTGAAGATTATAAAAACTAACAATAAACTGTTATTTAAAATTGTTTAAAGTTAGTATTTTGTCATTTCAAATGTTACGAGATGTTTTGGTAAGCATGATGTCCCAAAGGAAAGCACATATTTTTTTTTCTATTAAAAAATAGACCACTGATTCTATGAAAATGCAAAAACAGTAGCATATGATCTTTGAAATCTCAATGCTTCTTGTCACTGCCAACATGAGAGCAGATTGTAAAAACAACAACAAACAAACAAAAAACTGGAATAAGCTGGGTGTGGTGGCTCAAGCCTGTTATCCTAGCTACTCAGGGGGCTGAGATCTGAGGGTCAAGGTTCAAAGACAGCCTGGGCACAAAGGGGCCTGAGACCACAATCTCCAATTAACCTCTAGAAAATGGGAAGTGGGGCTTGGCTCACTTCCAAGGGTAGGGTGGTAACCTTGAGCTGAAGAGCTCAGGGACAGCAAGCAGGCCAAGTTCAATCCCCATGACCTGCAAGAAAACAAAACAACCCCCCCCAAAAAAAAACTGTAAGAAAATTAAAAGGAAGTTCACATGTTTAGCATTTAATAGAAATTTATTAAGTTTAATTCATTAGTTTAAGTTAGGAAGATCTTATTTTCCTTCAAGCAGATATTAACACATAATAAATTAAAATGATATGAGTGACTGTGATCTGTGATCCCTTTGAATATTCAAAACCTTTGTGCATGTTCATTAGTGTATTATACAAATCCTATATCATTGCCAAAATTATACTGTACTTACATTCTTTAAAATCTTATACATAATAAATTCTCGCTGTGAATTATAATGCATTTTTCAAGTACTAAAAAACTAGTATTTGAATATCTATAAAGTGAGTTATTTAACCCATAATTTTCAGTAATTTTATACTTTTATTAGAAATTTTTTAACCAATGTGATTTATAATCACTATTCCCTACCATGAATTTTCAATGAAGGGACAGGTTAGGACTTAGTGGGGGTAATTCAGTACCTCAAGAGGAATTAGCAAGCTTGAATTATATTTAAGGAAGTCCAAGTGGAGCAATTAGAAGCTTTATATCCAGAGAGAATGCCCTCAACCTAGAATATTTCAATATTAGCCTTTAGTTTAAAATGTAAAAAAAAAAATGTAGGTATAAGATGATTGGGAGGGGTGAAGAGAGGGAAATGAGACCAAAACATGAGAAGGGGTCTCAATGTGTGAGAAGTAATACACCTACTATGTGATGAATGTAACTAACTCCTCCATACATTATCCCAACAATAACATTAAAAAAATGTAGGTGTAGTTGTTCATACCTGAAATCACAGCTATTCAAGAGACTAAGGAGGAAGAATCCAGTAACAACCAGTCAGGATAAAAAGATCGTCAGACCCTATCTCATAAACAAAATGGCTAGAGGGACTTGGTTAATGTGACACAACAATTCTCCAGCACACAGGGTTCAATCCCCAATACTACAAACAAACAAAAAGTTAGCTTCATGAAACAAAACCACACAAGGGCAATCCTCTGTGTGGGGGAAATAAAACCTTCAGCACATTGCATAATTCCTCCTGCTACTCTTCCCAATTTTCCGCTCTTTATTGTCTATCTTCTTCCATGTTTCAGACTCTCCAAAATTCCTACTCATCTTGGAAGTTTATGTTTTCATTTCTCTCTCCTCTCCTCTCCCTGTAACCTCCCTTCCTAAATATTCCTCTTTCCCTGACCTATCAAAGAACACTTCATTCAGTTCAATCATCTACTTTTCAAAGTCTGCCTCTGCCAGCTAAGTCAACATTTGCCTTTCTTCACCTCCTGCTACTCTCTGCACAGGCCACACAACTACATATTTTCAGCTACTAATGCATCCTACATTGTTTTTATGCCTACTTTCTCAGAAAAGAAATTTTTTTGACTTTCTGATATAATTGTTCTTCTAGGGCTTTATTCCACCAGAACCATCCATTATCTATTATTTTAAAGGATTAAGTAGCAAGATTGCTACCTTATTTTCACTAATAATAATGATAATCATCAGAGTTTTTTAAGGAAAACATTGTACCACAATTTAACATGTTTACAGAATGAGTATACAGTTGCAAGTTTGTATATTTTTATTCAACATGTCTTAACAGACCAGATGCTATTTTTCTCCATTTTCATATAAATTGGCCCTGGGATTCCTTCTAGTGTCAATATGGGATAGCCCAAATGGTGCTTTATCATTTAAAAGGTGTATTAAAACTTACATCATAAGGTATTAGGTAATTATTGGCTGAGCCTTTTGAAAAAGTGACTATATATAACTGATACTAAGTGAAAGCAATTATAAGTCATTATTGAACAGAGAAAAAGAATCTTTGTTTCATCCCTGGAGGAGTTTTTCTTCAGGACTACAAAATGGCCACAATTGTGGACTTGCACTTGGCAGAAACCAGGGTGGATCAGATGAGTAAACTTCTGAATTATATTATCAAGCACAAATCAATAAAATAAATGATAGCTGGATTTAGATTTCATTTACAGCCCATTTACCTGAAAAAAATAGAGCAATTTCAGTTGACCACAATTTTAATATAAGCCAAAGTGAGATAATGCACAATTTTAGTATAAGCCAAAAGTGAACTAGTACCAATTTACATGCACAGGTTGCTCTTACATTCATGGCAGAATCCTTTCTTCCTTCCTTCCTTTCTTTCTTCCTTCCTTCCTTCCTTCCTTCCTTTCTTTCTTTCTTTCTTTCTTTCTTTCTTTCTTTCTTTCTTTCTTTCTTTCTTTCTCTCTTTCTTTCTTCCTTTCTTTCTTTTTTTCTTTCTTTCTTTCCTTCTTTCCTTCCTTCCTTCCTTCCTTCCTTCTTTCCTTCCTTCCTTCCTTTCTTTGTTTTTTTTTTTTTTGCAAGTCCTGGCCTTGAAGTCAGAGCCTCAGCACAGTCCTTGGGCTCTCAAAGCTAGAGCTCTACCTCTTGAGCCACAACACCACTTCACGCTTTTTCTATGTATGTGGTACATGAACTCCAGTCTTCGTGCATGATAGGCAAGCACTCTACCCCTAGGCCAAACTTCCAGCCCTGTTTGTGTTAAACTCCAAGACTAATTCAATGAATCCATAATCACCATTATAAAAAATAGCATATCTGCTTGAATTTTTTAATGTTAAAGAAAAACTGGGCATCAAAATTGTGATTTTGATAGAGCTACAGAAATTTAATATGAGAAAAATACACTAAATTATTATGAAATTATGTTAAATTATTGTAATAATTGCAATAATTTATTTTGAAGACTGATTGAAGTTAGGTTTTTATTTAGTGTTTACTAAGAAACATGCTTAAATAGCAACAATATATTCACACTAATTGATGAAATAATTTACAACAAAATCCCTTAATTTCATACTGTGTTCTGGATAAATTGATAAGAAATATTATATGTAACAATGTAAAAATAACCACTGTTAATTGCTAATATGGTCTTCTTGTATCTTGAAAACTCACCAGAATTAGTAAGGTATTAAGCATGTCAAAGTTCTAAAGAATAAATACCAAAAGACTCAATCTTTTCAGGAAAAGTAAAGAATATTTAAAAGATATAAGCAAAGATAAATACACTTCATTTTCATGAATAGCCTTATAGTAGGTATATATGTCAGTTTCTAAAGGGTTTTAAATGATAAAAGTATTTATTATTTCTATTATCTTTAAGTACTTATACAAAGTTCAAACCGCATGACCGAGAAAAAAAATATAAAGTACATATAAAAAGTTGTAAAATACACTAAAAGTACATAAGGGCAAATATAGTATTTAAAACACATTTACAAAATGTTCTTGAGATCAAGAGGAAATAATACAACATGGGAAAGGAAACAAGAATGCACTGGGCCAGGAGTGTGGCCTAGTGATAGAGTGCTTGCCTAGCATGCATGAAGCCCTGGGTTCGATTTCCTGGTACCACATACACAGAAAAAGCTGAATGTGGTGCTGTGACTCAAATGGTAGAAAGCTAGCCTTGAGAAAGCCTAAGGACAGTGCCTAGACCCTGAATTCAAGCCCTAGGTCTAGCAAATATAAATAAATAAACAAGACTCCAATAACCTAAGATAACCAAAACTGCTCAATATCAGAAGTACATGTGGGGAAAATCGTAATAAAAAGTAAAGAGTACTACTTTAAATAAGCATGTTATCAATCACATTTTTAGAGCCTGGCAGTTAATGTACAGAATGGGAACTTTTCTATTCTGAAAAGGACTGTGTGGTTGGTTCTAGTACCAAAACCAAATATTGTTTTCTCTCCAAAAGTACAAAGTCAGCTTGTCCACTAGAGAGATGCCTCCACTGTGAACATGAAAGGCTGTTTTCTATGCTTGCTTCTAACACTGTTACTTTATGGTGAAATATTAAACAGAATGTAAAAGTCCATCTACATGAGAACCGTTACCTGTCTGAAGAAAAATTAAACAGAGAAGGAGTATATTAAATGCCATGAGAGGTACAAAGTGTCTCTGTGAAATCATTCTAACTCATATAAACGAAGAGGTACTTCAAAGAATAAAGTTAATTGCAGTACCTCCTTTGTCAGTTAAAATGAAGACTGCAGTGGAGATTTTGAGTGGGAGGTCAGAGAGGTATCTACTTGTTTCTTAGGCTAGTATCTGAGATGTGAACACAGCTATAAAAGCATGAACCACTGTAAGCATTCTGTCATGAGGTCTACAATGTGCTCCTTTCACTGTAAACAATGTACTGCCTATTCTCTTTTTTGGTCTAATGTTGTGGTAAAGTAATTTCAAAAATACAACAAATTCATGCCAGAATTTGCCAGAATTAACTAGCCATGACATTGTTTTTTTTTTTTCCAGTGTTTTCAGCTTCATAAATTTGCAACCCAAAGACTGAGGGTAGAGCTCAATAGCAGAACTCTTGCCTAGAATCTCGGCATCAGGGGAAAAGTCTTGCAATTCTAAGTCTGATACATAATTTTAAACTCTTGAGAATTCAAGAAATTACATATAGGTACACACCACCTCTAGTCATATAATGTAATAAAAGTAATGCTCGGCTGATTTCAATTCTTTTCATTCCTGCTTGAGCTCTTAAAGTATGCATAAGCACATAAACAAAAAGGGAAGAATTAAACAAATGTTCTAGTTTAAACATTCAAATAAACCAGACACATTTTAACCAAATATCTTAGTTTAGATGTAAAAAAAATCAGCATTCTACTCGCATCCAGTGCTGACTGACTGCTGAAAAATAAATGCCAATTGCAAAAAGTCATTTGAGTCAGAAAATGGTGTCGGAAAGAAAGTTTATAAACTCATTTCTTCAAAACTCCTACCTTTAGGACTTAGTATCTCATTATCCTTCCATGGTGAAATTATGCCTTCAGAATTTCTTCCTGATTGATATGAGGGGCAAGGAAATTATCATAACATATTGGAGTATGACATTCACTCTGTACTTATGGAATACCAACATAATATACACTATTTATATCCTGGTCTTTTTTTCCATGAGGAGCTTACAAATGTGTTGAAGAATACCAATTAATTTTATGACCTATTTCTTGGATAACTTGTATGCAAAGGTCATTTCTCTAGTGCACAATAACATCCCAAAGTGGAAGGTACAGTTGTCTACTCTCAAAAAGGAAGCAAGCGCATTATTACATAACAGAAATTAGACCAAAAAGAGTGCTTAACTCAAAATGAGCTATTCAGGAAGGGAATAAGTCCTAAGCTGCATCATCCAGAGCAATGAGGGAAACAGCACAAACAGCATAGTCTACAGGGGGAAAGACAAGCAATTTGATATTAGCAGAGCATAAAAACACAAGGCAGGGAGTATCAGAGATGAAATGAAAAGACAAATAGGACAAGACTAAGACATAATTAGTTACATGGTTAAGTGTTGCCAGGTACAGACGATAAACTTTATGGTTGGCCAAGAAACAGAGAGGACTAGTTAGGCCTGAATTCAGGGGAATGACTTTGTCAAAGAGATGAAACGTAAGGCGGGTTCCAGGAACAAGTGAATACCAGAATACACATGCGGGGAAAGAACATCGTGTGGGAAGATCCAAGAAAATATGAGAGTATTAGAAAAGAGATCCTAGGGATACAGAATGTGTGTGTGTGTGTGTGTGTGTGTGTGTGTGTGTGTGTGTGTGTGTTTTGTTTTGTTTTTCTCTTTAGCAAAGCATTTATCTAGTCCTTAAGATATATGGAGGCCTTGAGTGCTTTATAAATTTTAACTAGTAAGATTGTCAAAGAAGCCTATGAAGAGTAGTAATAGTATCTCTGTGTTGTACAGAAGAAAATCAGAAGCCCCAAAAGGTTAGCTATTGGGTCCCTGTGGTGAATCTGGGCTGTAGGCATTTGCAGCAAGAAATCTGTTCTTAGACATTGTGCTCTGGCTATTCTCTGTAACTGAGGTTAGATTTGTGCTAGAGGAGAATACTAAGAAATAATAAACATTTCTGTGTATAAGACCCATTTAGGTTTTACACTCTAGGAAAGCATTCAGTATTCAGTAAACATTAATGAAAATATGATAATTTCATATATAATTATATAAATATGTAATATATCATGTAACATAAATACATAAAATTCAGAATTTGATTTTAAAAAGTTAATAAAGCGTTTATCAATCCTAAATTCCATGAATAAGTTTCTGTTACTCTTATAAAAAAATGAACCCAAAGATGTTCCTCCTATATCTGATTACTTTTATTAGCAAGATATATTTTTATATATTCTTATATTTTTCTTAACTTTAACCAAAAACATCCCAGCATTTTTATTGTTTTTAGGTTCACTTTATGTCAGCAGCCCATTTTTCAAACAAAGGAGCCATGTCAGTGGTGTGGTGGAGATGAGTTTTTCAAAGACAGAACTTTAAGTTTGAAAATTAGTGACTAATGGAGTGTGTCCAGTAGGTATTTTCCATACAACTTAGCATCATCATTATATAATGAGGCTGCTTTGATGTGAGATTAAATCAGACACGTGATTTTTCATTCAAAAGTATCAAGACTGTAAAACAATGCATAATGCCATGATAGCAAGAAGGAAATTGGAAGATAAAAACATTAAAGAAAAAGTTTTAAGGATGAAATTTGAATTGCCTTATTATTGACAAGCAGTGCTATTAAACAGAGATCATAGATAAGGAGAAAACACCATTATTAAAACTGAGTCAGAAGCCACTTGCCTGTGGCTCACACCTGTAAATCCTAGCAAACTCTGGTGGCTGTGATCTGAGGATCTCACTTTAAAGCCAGCTTAAGCAAGAAAGTATATGAGATTCTTATCTTCAATTAACAACCTCCAAACTAGAAGTAGAGCTGTTTCTCAAGTGGTTAAGTGGTGACCTGAAGAAAAAAAAGAGTCAGGGATAGCACCCAGACCCATTATTTTTTTTACTTGATATGAAATGTGTCTGTGAAATACATGATGCCTCACATGGCCTACTCCTATTTTCTTGTGGAAAATCTGTAAGCGTCATCATAGCAGAGAAAGCATCAACTCTAACAAAGTCTAGATCAGAAAGTCTTCTTATTCTTTCCTTCTTTATATCTGTCAGCTGAAAATAGAATTATTTTCCAAACTAAATCCTTAGGAGCTTGTTAAAAATGACAGAAAACACTGGGAAATATAAAATACAAATATACCTCACATTTATTCAGCATATTTCAATGACATGACCACCTGGTTTGCTAATTCTAGCAACTCCTCTTTTGCAGAAGAGAGGGTTTGATAACTGAGTTGCAGAGAGCAGAGACTCTTGTTCAAGATTCTCATCAAGAATCTTGTTCAAAATTCTTGATGAAAAAGGTAATAGATTACATTATCAAGTGATCTCCACCCTTGATTTATCTTAATTAAAAAATAAACCTCTTGGAATGTCTTCAAATGGAGTCTCTGCTTAAGTCACTGTACTCTCAGTTAATTCTAGGAAATAGGATTGTAATAGGCTTACACAATTAGGATGTCCAGTTTTAGGCCCTCTAGTAATAAAACCAGCACACATTGTCTGTATATCACAGAATGAGCGGGCCTCTATTGTTACTAGCCATTTTATCATACTGTAGTACACACTTAATTCTGTATCGTACAGTAGAAAATAATCTCATCCCTAAAAAGAAAAAAATGCTTCATGGAAATCCTTCTGTACTTCCCACTACCTGAAATCATTTTGACATTTTAACCCAGCTCCAGTAAATGTGCTGATAGACACATCCTAGACTGTAAATGCATCTATTGGAATGCTAACCATGGTTGCAAAGCCGATTGGAAAAATTAGAAGAGAGACAAACACATCGGGTCCGGGAGGTCTGCAGCCCAGGCAAAAACTGCAGAGCCGCGTTTATTCTCAACTCAAAGTTTATATCCCTTCTCGAGACCAGGGCACTGCCAGGTGTTACATCCAGATGGTTAATCAGGGAACTGTTGGGGGTTACATTCATATGGTAAATCTCAGATCAATTGAACAGGAGAAGGCCAAAAAACAATGAGACAATCAAGCAATTATTTGATGCAAATCAAAGTACAGTTTGATTCCACTCTTGCTCCCGACATGTACTTCCCACTACCTGAAATCATTTTGATATTTTAACCCAGCTCCAGTAAATGTGCTGATAGACACATCCTAGACTGTAAATGCATCTATTGGAATGCTAACCATGGTTGCAAAGCCGATTAGCTTATTTAAAGACACTGGTTTTAAAATTTAGACATTTAATTTAATTATCTTTTCCAGAAGTACATAAAGAAATCAGAAACATAGTGTGAATAACATTATCTTCACAGAAGTGAAAACTTGCAAGAGCTTTTTTGTTTTGCCACAAACTCAATAATTTTAGTATAATCACTATGTTTTTATTTTATAGAACTAGTATGATTTAGAAAAAAGGAATAAAATTGCTTTTAAAGTACAAAAATAATTATGAACCACTTGAAACGTAATGTCTGTGTTTTATTTCTCATCAGAATTCATTAGTGTGTAACATCAATAATTTAGCCCATCATTTGCCAAGACTGACTTGGCTCAGTAGTTCAATCATGTAACCCTGTAAACTCACTTTCCATTAAAATGAATGTTGCTGACAAAGGATAACTAAAGAGATACTTCATTTATTAACTAAAGAGGTACTTCATTTATCAACATTTTAAAATTAGGAGTTTGGGGGCCACAGAAGCTTAGCTGAATGATTTATTTGAAGGATCTTTTATTAGATCGAAAGACTTGCTCCAAATCATACAATATTACCCACAAAGATAATCACGTTTCATTTGTGTAACATGTGATTCAATCATCTTTCCTTGGAGACTGACGAACCCAAATGAAAACTTGACTGCTTAGTACAGAATTTCGAAATATACAGCATTCTTCCATATTTTGATAAACTTCTGTTGGGTTTATTTCTTAGAAAACCTGCTTTATGATTTTCAATATGACAACACTATAATGTTAAAATTGGCCTGAGGCATTAAGGAAATACGTGAAAACTAATTAATGATAATTGAATCGAGAGCTCTCCATATTCATAGATCATATTATGATGCAATTATCCACAAGCCTCAATGGAAGATTGGTTTCAAGACCTACACCCCCCACCACTAGGATGTCAAAATTTACAGATGATCGACTTCTTTGTACAAAATAGACTGTACTTGTATATGTGCACCTGTTCCTATATACTTTAAATCATCTCTGGATCTTTTATAATAGCTTGCATGATGCAAATACTATGAATATAGTTGCTTTGCATAATGGCATGGGGAATGATAACCAGCAAAAAAGTCAACAGGCTTTCAATAGAGATGAAGTAATTTTTTTCTTCTAACATTTTTATTCAGAATAGTCCAAGAATACAAAGCAAACAGATAAAGGAGGTTAAGTATACATTCAAACTCCCCAGTACTTTTGTCTCACTTATACTTTTCTAGCTTCAAATGGCCTTAGATGTTACTCACACTTACTTGAACAAGACACTGCTGTGTTAAATCACACCTTTTTGATGTAGGAATCAAACAGGCATGTTTCAAAAATATCTGCAGGGCAATGTAGAAAGTATAAAATCAAAATTCCTTCATGTATGTCAATTTTTTTAATCTCTTAGACCTTTATGATTCCTAGAAAATGCTGCAAGACTATATGATGAAATCCTCCTCTCTCAATTTTTTTTGTGTTAAATCAAATGAACATTTTCTTAACAAAAAAAACCTTTTGTACAAATAGGAGGATCTCAGCATCTATTCTTGAGAGTTGCCAATTGGCATCTTTCCCCATTTTGGATCAAAAACTTCTCAACCAACTGAGTCATTCGAAAGTCAAAATCTAGGGCTGATGTTGGATTATAAAATATTATCTTTTATTGTATCATAACTGCTTTTTTCTGTTGTCTCTCCTCCCTTTTCTCAGCTTTTCCTCCTTCTTTAGAAATATGCTTACCCTGATACACTCTAAATTGAAAAAAAGTCATATTCTCCCTTTACCTTACACTCGTTCCCAATAGGAAATAACATTGTTTCCTTCTTCCTTTGAAGAAGGAAGTATTTATTTCTCATGTCTTGATAATATTCATATATCCCACAGGGCTGTTTTTTTTATTGGTGAAGAAATAAAGGCAGTTGTATTGAATGAGTACAGACAGCACCAGGTGGTAGGTTGTTATCCAGCAACATTACATTGGCTCAATTTCTATATAACTTTATATATTCAAGTTCTATTTATTTAATTGGACTATCATAAATAACCTTGGGAACAAAGATTATTTTAGACCCACTTTATAGAAAGGTTATATCCCAGAGAATGTAAGTGGACTGTACTCTGTGGTGTGGTTCGTATGTGGCAGAAAGTGGATTAAACCCCATATTTTCTGACTCTTGAACTTAGACCGGTTATACCTGAAGTAAAGGAAAGAAAAAAGAAATAGCAAAGAGATTGTGGGCTTATTGTGGAAGACCACAAAAGAGAAAATACTGGATGCAGTTAGTACTGCATGGTCATTTCTAGATACAAGTGACATTTTAAAAACCAGCCAAATTCTCAGTGGATGGATTTCAGAGGTTGCTATTTTTTAAATGTAGCTCCACAGTTGCAAAGCAGTATAAAGAATAGAGAAGACTCGTTCATTAAGTGAAGGAGAGGAACTACAACAACATTTTTTAAGCTTTGTAGCTAAGTGATAAGGAGAATTAGAGGGTCCTTATTTCAAGGGAATTAAAAGGCTTTGTTTAGTCCTGAAAGTGCTAAAGAAGAAGCTGAGACTATATATAGAGAGATTTTCTGAGCAACTGAAACATGGGTGGATTTATCAGTGACTAGGAAGGACTGTATCAATAGTTGATGGTCAGACTGTAGAGCCAAAAGAAGTGCATGAACTTTAAGGAAGTTGAAATAAAGAGAAAATCAAAGGTGCCACTTTAGCAAAGACAAGAATCTTAGTAAGTCCCTAGGCTCCCCTAGAGGAAAACATGCTGTCAGTCTAAGGAAAAAGTAGAGGAGACTAAGGAGGGAAACTGTGTATTCGACAACAAGGTATCATCAACTAAAAGAGGTATAACATTGGAAATTTGATTTAAATGTATAGGATACACACAGTCAGCATATGACTAGTGTTTTTGAGAGGCATATCCTTCCATTGTAGAGTATATAACTGTTTGAAATGAGTGCATTTTTTTCTATTTAGATATTTGCGAATTTAGCATTACAGACTAAATTTTAAATTTTTATTAAAAGTGTATTTTTCTTTTTTTAATCTATCATAATTAAACAAAACATTGAGTTTCACTATGATGTTTTCTTTCTTGTATCTATCGTATTTTCATTCCATTCATAAGTCCCTTGTATCAAATTATCCTAAGGATATTAGCATCTTACTATATGATGTATGATGACTTTACTCTAAGTACATAAAAGAGAAAAATAAGTAATATAGGCAAAGAAATAATATTATTTAAATTTAATTTAAAATGGACTCGGCTGGCTAGCTAATAGGTAAAAGACTCAGACTCAGAAAAGAAATGATACTATAAGCCAGGCGGGATGGCTCATCCCTGTAATCTTATCTATGCAAGAGGCTGAGATCTGAGGATTAAGGTTCAAAGCCAGCCCAGGCACTAAAGAACCTAAGACCCTTATCTTCAATTAACCACCAGAAAACTGGAAATGGTGCTGTGGCTCAAAGGATAGGGTGGGAGCTTTGAGCTGAAGAGCTCAGGGATAGCACCCAGTCCCAGAGACCAAGCCCTATGACTGACAAAAAAAAAAAGGATCAGAGGAGTGGCTCAGACAGCCAGACAGCCTTGTAAATACCAGGCCTTGAGTTTCAAACACCAGTACACCCACTTGCACGCGCGTGTGCACACACACACACACACACACGCACACAGTCACCACAAACTTCTTAAGAGCATAAAAAATGTAAAAATATGTAAAACAATACTTCATAAAAGCAAATAGAATGATTCTTTAAACACACATTAAGACTGGACTGTGCAGAATAGCAAACAGATGAAAGAAAAACTTATGGCAAATGGTAATACAAGCAGTTTATTAGAGAATAAAGCTATATTTGAAGTTAAGTAGCACTATTACTGAATACCTAGAGATAATAAGAAGTTATACAAATTTCAGTTGACCAAAAGATAGTAATAAAATAAAAATAGAGACAATCAGCAAATTCAAATGGCACAAATTATAATAGCTAAGCGAAATATGTAATGTAATGAGTTTACCAAGTTACAGGCAGGCAAGTTATTTCTAAAAACCTGAAAATGCTGAGACATAGTAAAGATCTGAAATAGTTACATAAAAGAGGAAGGAAAACACACACACACACACACACACACACACACACACACACAGAAACTTCATGAATTTAATAAATATTTACAAAATATCCCTCTGGGCCCTGTAATTATAAATATAAACCAGATTCAGCTTCTGCTCTTATAGAAAAAAAACTTGTATATGATGTTTAAGAAACAAAAAGCAAGTTAAAAAGCTATGTTCTATAATAATACAATGCCATGATAAAAGAGAAAAATAAGAACAAAAGTAAAAGATAATGTTCAGATCTAAACCTGAAAACATGCTTGACTATTACGGACATACTGACATCAGAGTATTAACATAGACTCCCTTAGAATACAGCTGGGTCATAGTTACAGACTACATTAATTAATTAATTGGTTAATTAATTAAGCTGGAACCAAGTCTGTCAGGTATAAAAGGAAACATGGACTTTTTCCTGGGAATAATAAATGAAGGCAGAATGAAAATGACTGATTACAAAGGAAAGTGGTTGATGCTATCTGAGTTTTCAAATGTGTTCTTATGCTGATATGTGGATGTGATATCATTGGAGAAAATGATGCTTGAAAGATAATGACAAAACTTTTTTTTTTTTGAGCATCCTCTGGACCTGAGCCATGTCTCTGAGCTTTTGTGCTCAAGGTAGTGCTCTGTTACTCGAGCCTTAGCTCTACTTCTGGCTTTTTGTGGTTAATTGACAATAACAGTCTCACATCTTTTTCTGCCCCAGGCTGGCTTCAAACTATAACCCTCAGTTCTCAGCCTCCTGAGTAGCTAGGATTACAGGTGTGAGCCACTGGTGACCAGAGAACCTTTCTTTAACTGAATGTGGCAACTGTACTTGATTTCTCTCTTCTTTCCTTCCTTTATCCCTTTTCTGTTCAGTAAGCAACTACTGAGTTGAGGGAAAGTGATAGACTGACCACACAGAATTGATATGCTCCTTTACCTGCTGGATAGAGCATCTAACAGAGCTTCTTATTCCATTACAGCCACCCTTGTCACTATCTTCCAGGTCCTACCATGGATCCTCAACTCTTTGTCTCATAAAATGAGATCCTGCTTGGTTTTGTATGTCTAGAGATTATTTTTTTCATACTGGCATCATGGCAATCACAGTTTGATTTTGCTTTCCCATATAGACTGGAACCCTGAAAACAATATCAGATTTACCTATACCTACAAAACCAAGTACATTATAAAATGCATATTGTCTGATACATCAATTATGTATAAACTCCATTAATGTGATATATACCTATAATGTACATAAATGCTATGTACAGTCATGGGTGTTGTATTGGTTTTAGTCAGTGATGGACCACATATATGACATTTTAAGATTATAATGCTTAGTGATGTCATATGATCTTAGTTTGACTGATCCTAAATATACATCATTAAATGAAGTGAAGTGCTGGACCCAAAGAAAACCCTTGGTTTCCTTCATTTGTAATAATTAGTATACTTCTAGGATAGTGCTAGCAGAGGATCACAATAGCTCAAATACTATGTATATATGATCATATAAAATGATGATAATGGGCAGGGCACAGTGGCTCATACCTGTAATCCTAGCTACTCAGGAGGTTGAGATTTGAGGATCAAGGTTCAAAGCCAGCACAAAAGAACCTGAGACTCTTATCTCTAATTAATCTCTAGAAAATGGAAATTGGGGCTTGGCTCAAGGGTAGGGCAGTAGCCTTGAGTTGAAGAGCTAAGGGACAATGCCCAGGCTGTGTTCAAGCCACATGACAAAAAAAACAAAAACAAAAACACATTAAAACAACAGTGATACACACTAGACACTATGATAGGAATGAACTTTGCAACTTTGGGGAAAGCAAATCAAGAGAAAACTAGGGGAGAAATGTTGAAAAAGAAATGTACTCATTGCCTTACTTGTGTAACTGTAACTTCTCTGTATATCACTTTTACAATTTAAAAAAAAAGAACTTGTAATTAAGCAAATATGACTGTACAGAAGAACTCTCTAAAATTTTTGTGGGCAGAATTCATAATTTATTTAGTATTGTACCCTGCAG
This sequence comes from Megascapheus bottae, assembly GCF_031878675.1. Classification (NCBI taxonomy): domain Eukaryota; kingdom Metazoa; phylum Chordata; class Mammalia; order Rodentia; family Geomyidae; genus Megascapheus; species Megascapheus bottae. Next base: position 29,184,280 of record NC_143527.1, read on the forward strand.
AAAATTAAAAGATACTTACCTTTTTTTAATAGGATTACCTGTTTAAATAACTTGTCTATAAATGTTTCATTGACAGTTTTAGCAAAGTAGACCCTAAGATAGCGAGCAGGAAATAACTGCATGTCGGATTAATTAATAGATAAATAAACCTGAGGATTGTTAGGAGTAATATCAGATTTAGTTTATGCACATTTGAAGAAACAAAATGTACAATGCATACCCTGTAGGCAGTGGGGTTTTAATGGTGAACAAAGGCAAACTTATTTTTTAAATATTGTAAGTGACAATTGTGCTATCTCTTGTATATTACTTTGCCAACAAATTGCATAAAACCAAAAGTCAAGAGAAATATGTAAAAGGAAGTCTGGAAATTAAAATTTCTGCAAAATGGAAAGAAAAATTTCACTTAATGTTTATTTATAAGTTTATGATTCAAAAGTAAGCATACCATATTAAAAACTTTAGAAAACCAGAATAAAGGGGCCTATTGCAAAACAAATTACAACACTTCAAAATAAACAGTCGAAAAATAAATCACTGTGTTATTTAACAAGAAAAAAGGCAAAGTGTCCAGGAGTATCTGAGCTAAAGGAATTTCAGTAATCTGTTCTTTTTGTACATAACATTTTATTTTGCCAGTCCTGGGCTTGAGTTCAAGGCCTGAGCACTGTCCTTGGGCTTTCTCAAGCTAGAGCTCTACCACTTGAGCCTTAGCACCACTTCTAGTTTTTTTATATGTATGTGGTACCAAGGAATTGCACACAGCCTTTGTGTATGCTAGACAAGCACTCTACCACTCGGCCAAACTACCGGCCCTGTACATAACATTTTTAACGACTGTGGACTATTTGTCCACAATTTTTTAGTACAGCAGATGATCACTTTTTTAAGCAATAATTGTGAGTTCACAAATGATAAATGGTAAGTATCTGTCCTATATTATTAATTATCTTGCAGTTCAGAGACAATAAGGTACAGACTATATTTGCAAGACAAATGGCCCAAGATACTGATAAAGTCATAGAAACAATTTTCCTAATCTTCCTAGAAAGAACAAGTATATAATTTTCAGCTAAAGCCTTTTTCCACTGTGGTTTAATCAACTAAGCAATTGGCAGGTACAAGAGCTATTGAATGTGATCAGTTAACCTACTTTATAATAAAAGGCTATGTTCTTGTACCTCTAGATTATTTCATAGGGCAGAATAATTTCAGTAAAATTATATACCAGAAAATTCCTTTAAAGCTTAGAATGACATATATATTAACCAAATCAAAAGAATAAGTCAATGAATAACTCATGGAACAACTATGATTAGGACACTTTACTAAATTTATTTTACCATAATTAGTTTAGTTGGAATCAGTCTAATCTTGAGATAAAATAAAGTTCTAATAGTTGCAGAAAAAAATATTTTATAGTAGAAATAATAAAAAATAACACCTGATAATATAATGTATAATATATAAATAATACATGATATATGTTATATTTATAATAAATTATATGTACTTAATATCAAATATTTTCATATATCTATACATATATAATATGCATTCTGTAATATATAATATATTATATTAGATATGTTGATAATACATATAAGATTTATACACTACTATACATATTACAATATAAATTCTATATAATATGTAGTGTATGAAATATATAAATACACAGGAATACACACACATATATATTCATATATATATATTCATTATCCATGACAGGTCTCTTTCATTTGCATCAATTAGTTTTTGAAACAAGACAAATTCAAAGTTACGGTTATTGAGTAAAATGATTAATTTTTATTCTATTTTTGAGAATGCATCCTAAATAGACACAGCTGAGTTGACAATCTTTTTAAAATAGGTGTATGAAGGAGGCCTCATCACAATCTTGGTGTGCAATGTCTGCCATCAGCTGCCTTTTGTTTCCATTTCTCTAGATCTCTAGCCATTCTCATGTTTAGTCATCTGAGCTGATTGGAACATTTATTTATTTATTTGTCAGTTTGGGAGCTTGAATTCAGGGCTTATTCCCTGAACTCAAGGCTCTACCACTTGGAGCCATAGCACACTTCCGGTTTTCTGGTAATTGATTAGAGATAACAGTGTCAGGGCTGGCTTTGCACCAGGATCCTGAGGATCCTTCCTGAATAGCAAGGATTACATGTGTGAGCCCCCAGGTGGGAACTATTTCTAAGATCTGATAGGCTCAACTCCATTAAAAACCCTGTGATTTTAGCATGTTCTCTTATTTACTAGAAAGAATGTCTCAGCCACCTCCTACACAGTGCTCTTCCCAGTACAATTTACTTGAAGTGGAGCTGACTGCTTCCTTCTCTGTACTTCTGCACTACCAGCTAGAACAATTTATGGCATGGGTTTGTTTACTATTTCGTACCCTCATGAGCCTAATGGCCTCTTTCTCCCTGTGCAAACACATTAGTGGATAAATATTATAGTTAAAATGATTGAGAACTGCAACATCTTAAATATAATAATTTTAATAAAGAATTCAGAAAGAAAATGTTATTGTAGGAATGAAGGAAAAGGTTTTTTAAAGTCCTAGGTTTAAAAAATGCCAACAAACCATTGGTTACTTGCATACTTTTATCTTAGAGAAATGTATAATCATGATTTAAGTGAGTAGAATGCATTGCCTCTGAAAAATTCCTCACTGCTGTAGCCAAAACTCTTCCACAATATTTACTGTGGTGACTAATCATTTTCTAAAATAACAGCCATCACTTGTCTTTATTAGTGATGACATATTCAGTCTTACCTGCAAGGATTTATCCATAAAATATTTAAGGGTTTTTGTCAAAGACTATCATCTCTCATTAGATTAAATCAAGTGACATTCAAAGAAAAAAATGAGATTCTGTTCATGTATAGTGTATAATTAATTTGGCCTTTATGGTATCAATGTCTTGTTCATAGATATCAGTTGATTCACGATTTCTCTGTAAGTAATGTCAGGTACCATTCAAAAGCTAGTAATGTTGAACCAATTTACCCATTCAGCTTTATTTCCTAGTAACCCAGGCATATTTACACCATAAAGGTCCCCTGAGTTAATCTATGCATTTCCCCTCCAGCTTTGCCTTTAAACACTTAGCATCTTTCATGCTTACAGCTTAAGCTCACAGCTAGTAATGCTGTTACCCTATACTGGCTGGTCTTTCTCACTAAGCCCCTGGTACTAGTTCAGAAAAAAAAAGGAAAAAAAAGACATTTTTGTCCAAATCAACACATAAGTGTGTAGTCACTTCTAGCTAGCCTACTTTTACTTGAATTTTGCAACAGCCCTTCCTGTAAACAAGACAGATTATTTAGAAATTCAACTTATTTTGATGTAAATTTGAACATATTATGAATAGGAGACAGCGCCTTAACCAAGATTGAGTTCTGCATCTAAAGGACATATACTTAATGAAGAGACATTGGAAACACCCTCCTCAGTGTAAATAGATGACTAAGGATCTTCCATATATGTGCATCATTGTGCACTTGTTGTGGGTGCCTAGCAAATATAACAATATGTAAATAAAATGGAGTAAAAAATCATTCTTCTGTGTCTTATCACATTCCACATTCTGTGTTATTAAACTAGCGATGTCCACATCCCTTGACGACCAACCACATCTTGTACTCTAATGTACTGTGCTGAAGGAAGGGAAAAACTTACTTCCTGGAAAACATGGAATCTTCACTCTCGCTAGCAGCAGTGTTTCACAAAACACAGATGTAAACATGTGACTGTTGAGCCAATAAATAAAGATTGTGAATTTATGTTGTCCAAGCAAGGAATACTATCATACTTTTTTTCCACATCAGTGCAATCTTTTCCAAACCATATTTTATGGCATCTTACCCAGTAAAGAAGAAAACAAGAAGACAGTAAAGTTTGGAACACTAAATATTAAAATGTGTGTGTGTGTGTGTGTGTGTGTGTGTGTGTGAGAGAGAGAGAGAGAGAGAGAGCATACGTGTGCACACACGTGCTCAGTCCTTGGCCTTGAATTCAGAGCTGGGATGCTGTCCCTTGGCTTTTTTTCTGAAGGCTAGTGATCTACAACTTGAGCTATGACTTTAAATCTGGTTTTTTTCTTCATTTTGTTTTGTCTTGTTTTGTTTAGTAGTCAATTAGATAAGAATCTCAAGGACTTTGTGCCCAGGCTGGCTTTAAACTGGTATCTTCAGATCTTAGCTTCCTGAGTAACTATGATTACAAACATGAGCCACCAGCACCAGGCTTTTTCCTCCTAATTTCATAATACCTGAGATTATGCAATATGCTGTTGTGTATTATGTACCTTAAAAATATAGAATACTGGGGCCGGGAGTTTGGCCTAGTGGTTAAAGTGCTTGCCTAGCATGCATGAAGACCCGAGTTCGATTCCTCGGTACCACATATAGAAAAAAGCCGGAAGTGGTGCTGAGGCTCAAGTGGTAGAGCTCTAGCCTTGAGAAAGTCCAAAGACAGTGCTCAGGCCCTGAGCTCAAGGCCAGAACTTGCAAGAAAAAAAAAAAAATAGAATACTATGCCTTGAGTGTAAGGGTTTTTAACCACAAAAGATTTAGCTTTTCTCAGAGAAACATTCTTGTTATTTGTACGCAGAAAAGCAAAAGTGAGATTAATCTCCAGTAAATTAAGTTAATTATAAATGTAGATGTGAAAAAAATGAATTACTGTCTTTCATTTTTGGTGGTAATGTTACTGAAGTATGAATCTGGGCTTCATGCTTGTTGGATAAGTGCTCTAACCACTGAAGCCACATCCCTAGTGCTTTATTGCTATTCTATTTTTCATTTAGGGTCTCACACTTTTTCCCAGTCTTTGGACCGATACCCTTTTCTCCATGCCTCTTCTGTAATGGGAATGATAGGGAGTTGTTCTTTTATCTGATTCGTTTGCTCATGTGGAGTCTTGCTAGCATTTTTGCCTAAACTGGCCTTTAACTGCAACCCTCCCAATTGCCATACTGACTGGGGTTACAATCACAAGCCACCACACAGGGCTCAATATTATTTACAAGAATAATTTGAGGAAAGGTTACAACACCTCCTGTTAAATCCTAGGTATAAGAGCTTTAATTTCTTTGGGTGAAAAAAAGAAATGAAAAGGAACCAACTATTACCCACAGTCATATTTTGCATCCCCAAATCTAACAAGATCATAGGGTTTAATTAGTCATTTAATGTGAGACTTCCATGGAATTTTCTTTCCTAATTGGCTAGGATACTTGACATCTTTTCCCTTTTTAGATCATATTGATTTAGGATAAGCAAACCTATTTTCAAATTATTACTATGCCCTATGCAAAAATTAAGGCATTGCTTTCTCTGTTGTCAAAGTTGTGACATTTTTCCTCCCTCGTGAAAATAATGTTACATCACATACCTGGAAAGCTAACCTCACTATCTAGGTCTTTTCAGGTTCCTTCCAGTCTACCCAACCTTCAGCAAAAAGGCCTGACTACTGCTTTTCATCTCTCTCTAAATTTTTAGCAACTTACTTTGGAAATCTGATACTATTGGAAATATCACTTAAAATCTAGCAAGATAATGTTTCTTTTGAATGCTCTGCAAAAATCTAATAACATTGCATTTTAAAAAAAGACAAAGTAACAATTTTCTTTCTTCAAAACCACTCAGCTATGTAACCTTGAGTTCTTTTATACCTTCCAAATGTACGATCAGTATGCAAAGGAAAAGCCATGTTTCTGGCTTACCTTTGCAAAGGTGCACTGGAAAGCTTTGATAGCCATATTGCCTTGTTAATAAGCTCCCGTCAAAATGCTTTGGGAGATAATTTGATTAAAAATAACGAATAAAAAACACCAGAGCTGAAATATTGCTTTTATAAGCTGTGCGATCAAGTCACCGTGTGCTTTTTTAATCAACTGAAATATATACATTGAAACAGAAAACACAGGTGACTTAGCATTCTCTCATCTCCTGCCTGTGAGCGTGACTAGTGCCTCATAATTTTTTTCCCTAATACTCCCTGGTGTTCTGACTTATGGGGAGAAAACTTTCCATGAAAAATGTATGCTACTTTTCTGCCTTTGGCCTTGCATGTGCTTCTTCTCTGCCTTAATTACAATATAAATCAACTGTAGAAAAAGATTTACAGGGATCACACCTCACTTAGAGAGCGGTGAAGATTGATCTGGAAATGGTGTGTTTGTCAAGCTCTGAACCCGCTTCTCATCTTTGTTGGTTCTAAAGTGAATCCCAGGACACATGGTTATAGAATATGAGAAGTGTGTGTGAGAGCAAAAATTATGGTGGATAGCTCTACATCATCGAATATACCTAACCCCTTTCCAAAATGTCAGGAAAAAAGAATTGTGAAGGTTAAATCCATGATTGCTTTAGGAGAAAAAAAGATGAGCACAGCTAGTGGATTTTTCCCTAAAAATGTTTGGTGATCTACCAGGCCAGGTGGGAATTGGAGCAGAAATATTTGTTTTCAATGGATTTATTCTTATGATTGCCATCCACAGTTTATTAAGAAATAACTGTATTAAGGTCCCAGTTCTGGATTCTTGGAGAGAACTTAATCGATCCTCAACTTTATGAAATTTGTTATTCTCCTGAGGCTATTTTCACTTATCAGTGTGATCATAGGAAAACCAAGAAATGCAGAATGAAGAAATAAAATGGATACAGGATCATACATCCTGTCATTTCATAGCCTCAGAAATGCTTGATGTTCTGCACTTTGATCTGCCCTCAGTGGTTTGACCCTACTTCCATGCCCTCTCCTTTCCCCTCCCCCATCACCAGCTGGCTGTCAGTGCCACTGCTCTAAAAGACTCAAGGAAAACACTGACATGCCATTGAGATGCTAATTTTAATGACTGCTTCAACATAGGAACCAGTGACACACGCCTGTAATACTAGATACTCAGGAGGCTGAGATCTGAGAATCTCAGTACAAAACCAACCTGAGCATACAAATATAAGAGACACTTAATCTCAAATTAAGCCGCAAAAAGTGAAGTGGAGCAAAAAGCAAAGCTCAAGTGGTACAGCATCCATCTTTAGCAAAATAGCCAAGTAATAGTTAGAGGCCAGATATTGGCAATAATAAATAAGATAGACTACTTTAATTAAAAGGTGACCTTGGTGGGGATTTTTTTTCCTTGATGTAATTTAATAAAACCCCTAATAAATTATTAGGATAGACCAGGAAGGGTAATATACTCCTGTAATCCCAGCTCTTGTAAGACTGAGACAGGAGGATAATTAATTTGAATACAGCCTAGATAGAATTCACAGTGAGATTCTGTCTCAAATACAAAACAAAATAAGCAAAAATCCTCCTTGTAAACATTCCTGGGGGAAAAAAATCTTGTTGTCCTGTTCAGTTATCCACTTTTATCATTCTCTTATAGCCGAAAGCTTCTTAATAAATAGGCTCATGCCAAAGATGTTGACTTTCAGTTCATACAAGGACTCAGAAAGCCAGGCACTTTAAAAATAAAGTATATTCTCAAATCTAGAAATTAGCCAGTAATTGAAATTATGATCACAGTGTTTTAACTGATGACCACTGAACTCTTTTCTGGCAAACGGCTCATAGAGCATTAATTGCACGTCACATTACGGATCTGCAGAGTTAAGTTCTGTCTTGCCCTTGGGACTGTGAGATCTAAAACAACTTTGTAAGTGTCTTTCAGGAATGGAAAAAAATCATTAAATTGCAGGAAGTTCTATTGGTCTGTGAAACATGTGCACTGGTGTCCTTCCAAATGTCATTTTCTTAGCATACACATGTACCTACATTTGAGTTCTTATACTGAAAAAAATCCAAACGAAACCCTCCTCACAAAAGTCATTTTCTACCCTTGGAATCCTTGCTATCCAGCGTTGGTAAAGAAAAGTATTTTTGCTGGGCATAGTGGTGCACACCTGTAATCCTAGCTATTCAGGAGGCTGAGATTTGAGGATCAAGGTTCAAAGCCAGCCCAGCACAAAAGGCACAAAAGGACTTGTCTCCAATTAACCTCTAGAAAACAGGAAGTGGAGCTTGGCTCAAGGGTAGGGCGGTAGCCTTGAGCTGAAGAGCTCTCAGGGACAGTGCTGAGGCCCAGTTCAAGCCCCGGGACCCTCACACACACACACACACACACACACACACACACACACACACACACACACACACACACATACATAAATATGTATCTTTTACTTTCCCCCATATTTCTCTAAGTTTCTTATTAAAAAGACTCTGGAAAACCCTTACCCCACATTCAGAAAATTGTAAAGGTTTAAAAACGCAAATATTGGGGTCCAGGAGTTTGGCCTAGTTGTAGAGTGCTTGCCTAGCATGCACGGAGACCCAGGTTCAATTCCTTGGTACCACATACAAAGCAAAAAGCTAGAAGTGGTGCTGAGACTCAAGTGGTAGAGCTCTAGCCTTGAGAAAGTCCAAGGACAGTGCTCAGGCCCTGAGCTCAAGGCCAGGACTGGCAAAAAAAAAGAAAAAGGCAAACAGTGAGTTGGTTCTGATTGCAATTTTTCTGATTAATATTTAAGCAGGAACTTTAATTGTTTTATATTTCTATAAACATTTTAATAAGTTATTTAAAATAACTGCTAAGCAGATTTACCAGTATAGAAGGATCCTAATTTATGAACAAGAATTTTTCCTCTCTAATATTAATCAGCAAAAGTAGTCCTAGATATATCTATACAATACTATGAAGTTTGCAAGAGGTAAAAGATGAAAAGTTAATTTAAAAACTAGTGAAAGACAGTTTTGAAAAGATAGTCATCTACCAAATTTCCTACACACCATCCCTCATAGAAACATAAACTTTTACTTTAATTATAATAGTTCAATACAAAGCTATTTTTCTTGTTCTTTGTAATTCTTACAACATCAAAATAAACATTAAATTACTTCATTGATTTTCATCATAAGAAAGTTTCTACTTCCTAAATAACTACTAAAAGCACAATATGAAAGAACTATCAACACATACCCAGGGTGTAATTTTAAGATGAAAAGAACTCAGACGGATCTCCCATTACACAATAAAATTTGCTGTTTATTAAAACAAGGCTGTGTATTTAAATTTGTCTTACAAAGTTAGTATTTAGATTTGCCATT